>NC_091987.1:58085213-58109217 GCF_044704955.1 Pristiophorus japonicus
GGGGGGAAGAGAAGGGAGGGAGGGGGGGAAAGAGAAGGGAGAGAGGGGGGAAAGAGAAGGGAGAGGGGGGGGGGAGGAGAGAGGGGGGGGAAAAGAGAAGGGAGGGAGGGGGGGGAAGAGAAGGGAGGGAGGAGGGAAGAGAAGGGAGGGGGGAGAGAGAAGGGAGGGAGGGGGGAGAGAGAAGGGAGGGAGGGGGGAGAAGAGCAGGGAGGGAGGGGGAGGAAGAGGAGGGGAGGAGGGGGGAGGGTGGGGAGAGAAGGGAGGGGGAAGGAAGATGGGGGGGGGGGGAGAGGGAGGGGAGAAGGGAGAGAGAGAGAGAGAGAGAGAGAGAGAGAGAGAGAGAGAGAGAGAGAGAGAGAGTGTGAAAGAAAGAAAGAAGAGGGAGGCCCGGCCGGGCCCAAGACTTCGGGCTTGGATTTACCGGATTGACAGGTAGTTGGCGTCGGGATCGCGGGTCGGGAGCGGAGGTCGGTGGGGAAGCGGTTCAGGAGCGGAGTTCAGTGGGGGTGGGGGGGGGGTCGGGAGCGGAGGTCGTTGGGGGGGGTCGGGAAGGGGTCGTGAGCGGAGGTTGGAGGGGGGTCGTGAGCGGAGGTCGGAGGGGGGGATCGGGAGCGGAGGTTGGGGGAGGGGTCGGGAGCGGAGGTCAAGGGGGGTGGGGTCAGGAGCTGAGGTCAGGAGCAGAGGTCGAGGGGGGTTGGGGAAGCGGAGGTCAGGTTGGGGGGAGGGAGTGGAAGAGGTCGTGTCAGGGGGGGGGAGGAGGTCGTGTCGGGGGGGGGGGGAAGGGGAGGTGGAGCAGGAGTCAAGTCGGGTCGGGAGGAAGCAGGAGCTGGGCGTGGGAGGCAGCCTCATCCACGCAGCCCCAGTGAGGCCATTCAGCCAGGACTAGGGGCTGCGTGCTTTGGTCCCCTCCCACACAGTTTTGGGCGCCTGGAGGTGCTGAACATGCACGCCCACTGTAGCGCGCCTGTGCAGAGATCCCGGCACTGTTTTCAGCGCAGGGTCCTGGCTCCGCCCCCCACAGCTTATGGTGCGCTGCGCCCAGCTCCAGAGGACCTGCAGGGAGCTGGGTGAATAGGTAAGTTTTTTTTAGCCGCACTTTGTGGTGCGAAAAATGGGCGTCCAGGTCGGGGCTGCGCCGTTCTAGGCGCGGCCCAAAACTTGGACCCTATATTCCATTTGCCATGTTCTTGCCCACTCACCTAGACTATCTATATCACCTTGAAGCCTCTTTGCATCCTCCTGACAACTTACATTCCCACCTAGCTTTGCATCATCAGCAAACTTGGATATATTGCATTTGGTCCCCTCATCCAAATCATTGATATCGATTGTGAATAGCTGCGGCCCAAACATCGATCCTTGCGGCTTTGCCTTTCCTTTATTCTGTTTTTTTTTTAAATGATGTTCATCTTTCATTTTTTCTCGTTCTGATGAAGGGTTTTCATCATTTTCTGGTTTTTTTCTGTTATCTAAATAACTAGCAAATTAGGAACCATTTTGAAGATTCTGATACGAAACAGGATTGTTAAACTAATTGCACATTAAGATCAAACTTTATATTAGGTAATGAAAAGAGATTGATAAGGTTGCAAAACATGAGATGTGGCAAGAACAAGGGAAAGACATGTGATTGTATGAAGGTATTTGTAAATCAAGGCAGAGAAAGGATGGCAAAAAATATTTGATGACAAGCATGCTCAACTCTACAAATTAAAATGAATGAATGGAACAAAGCTGATTGAATGCCCCAGTCAATTACTTTCTGAATGTTCTTAATCAATCCTGGGCAAAGAATTTTAGCCAATTTGTAGTTTAAATCACCATATTGTAGAGAATATTATACTATAGATAGGATTATACATTATGCACCACATTATACTAGTTATGAACTACAATACTTACCAGAAGCAGTCAACATACCCAAACTTGCTTTTTGATGCTGACTATAATTTTTAATCATTTAAAGATGGTAATTTCTTATTTCCATAATTTGAAAGCACTTATTGCAAACTACATGAAGAATTAACATTTTTTTTTAAAAGACATCAGCTTTTCTGGCTCCAACATAAATATCAACCTTATTTTACCATAGAATTTTAAAAGGTTAACCCAACAATGGTTCTCAGCCAGTGCTTCTGTATGTCATTTCCCTCAATTCATAAATAGCAATTACTTTGTCAAAATGCCATCTGCTGTGTCTTTTCCTTCAGGAGTATCCCAGTTCACCCGGACTGTCAGCTTATCAGGATCAGCCATCTTCACCTTGAGGCTGGGACACCTGATTTTGGGTGGGTCTAAATCTATAAAACAAAGAATAGAAAGATCTTAAAAGGTTCCAGTAACATCAATTATTCTTAATCTGCCGATGTTGGAAACATATAGTTGAGATACATGATTAATAATATCAAACTGTCACAATTCAGACTTTTAATAGTGCTTTTTTCATTTTAAGTCATGTTTAAACCAATTTCTTTGAAAGATTAGAAATAATTAGACCACATTTAGGCTAAACTTATATTTCAGGAAAATGTCAGTTGTTTCAAGGATATGTACATTTCAGCAGGGAAGGGAAGGTAAGGTTTTGGTGGTACTGTAACAATTTAGAATAATTTAATGTATTGCCATAATAATAGATTAAATGGTGGCAGAAGGTTGATGGTCTACATTATTAGCAAAATAAAGGCCTCTTATTTTCAATTAGACTCATTAACACTGGTGCCTCCAGCTCCAATGGGAGGTAGGCAAGAGTTCAGCCAAAGATATGTCTGTCTCATTCACTAGTTTTTAAAGGCATCTTCAAAAGGGGCACAGTCCTCAAGAATTTTTATCTTCCTAGACAGAAGTTCCTCTCTGCGCGCAGTAGCATGTTGAGGGCTATTAAAGATGATCTAACTGTTCAGTGCACTGCATGTGGTGGATTGAGCCACACAGGACAAGAGAGTTCCAGTTCCATACTTTTTTACATTGAATCTACAGCACAAAAACTGGCCATTTGGCCCAACTAGTCTATGTTAATGTTTATACTTCACACAGCCTCCCTTTCTAATTACCTTTCCCCACCCGGCCCCTGTTCCCCTATTTCCTCCTTCTTCTTCATATCAATCAATCCTCCCCTTACATGCGTCAATGCTATCTGCTTCAAACACTTCATATGGCAATGAGTTCCACATTCTCACCACACTCTATAAAGAAATGAATGGCAAAAGATCAAGAAGCATTCTTTAGGCTCTGCTGATTTAACTGATCTCAGCCCGGACAGAGGCTGGTGCATTTTCAGCATTAGTGGTCCAGGGAAAAGAAAGCATCAATCATGCTGCGTGCTCCTAATCTCCTAATCATTATCTAATAGCACAGAAAATATGCAAGTATTGTCATCGGGGGAAGACAAGATCAGAGTGAACTGTGATGCCTAACACAGTCAAATAATCTACCAAAAGGGGGAGATACTGAATTAATCAGTACTTTCAGAACAACCGTGGACAAAATTGGAAGTACAGGTTGTACCTCTTGAGTCCGGGACTCTCTGGTCCGGCTACATCCCTGGTGGGGGGGGGGGTCACAACCCTTGCTGTGTCCTGGGGCTGGCTGCTCCTCTTCTCTCCGCTGCCCCCTGGGGTTCCCTCCTTGGTTGAGTCGGCACGGAGAGGGAGCGAGGAGTGTGGCGGCTATCTGAAGCGCCGAAGCTGGGCCTGAGAAATGCTGCGCAGTAGGTTTCTGCGTGACCTCCCGTGGTGCGGCAAATTCTCTGGCCCAGCACCCGTCAGGTCCCAAGGGTGCCGGGCCGGAGAGGTACAACCTGTAAAATGTTTTAAATTAGATGGTAGGGAGCCAGCTTTAAAATAATGCAATTTGCAGACTTCTTGGGCTCAATTTTCCCCGGTGATTTGCGCTGTTTTCATGGCACCCGCCGCTTTTTTTAGTGTAAGTTTTTAAATTAAAGTTTCCCCAAGGAACCTGTGCCAGTGTAGCTGAGTAAGTTATGATTTTTTAAGGTTAGGTTTGTTTTGCGCCATAAAGGGGCGTAACCCGATGTCTGCAACAGTTTTTGTCAATTATGGAAGTTTGCCCAAAACAAATTTCTCTTAGGTCGGCATATCTGACCACTCCCGAAAAACCTTCCGGTGAGTTATGAAAAGACAGCGCACGTTGAAAAATCGGCGCAGAAAGACGCCATTGTTTTTCAGCAAAGTTTTGGAGGGAGTCAAGAAGACTTAAATATGCATAATAAAGATTACATTTTTTTTTACCTTATAACACAGTAAATGAAAGTTTGATGTAATTCTGTAACGTTTCATATTCTTTCAGCTGACACGCCAGTATCGAACGTCTGCAAACAGGGCTGGAGGGTCAGAGCGTCGGCCGGCAGAATCAGTCCTACGCCCGGACACATGGGCTTGACTGCAAAAGAAGCCCGGGGTGGGGGGGGGGGGGGGGGGGGCGTGGAGGTGGGCTGTGGAAGGCGATCGGAAGGCATCAGAGGCCTGCACTTTCCATCAAATGTAGCCCGGGGGGCTGTGGGGGTAGGGGGATGCAGATCACTTTGCCTGCTCAGGCCTGGGCGTGGTCCATTCAGATCTCATCCTACCTGCCATTTTGAGCTTCTTGCAAAGATAAAATTTAAGCATGGGGGCAATATTGACAATGCCATACCTTGTGTAAGCCTTTTGCATCATGGTGCTGCGGAGGAGACAATTGATTCGTTGTTATCACATGAGGAACCTCAGAGCCCGTAGGGTGATGGGCAGGAGGCCTTACCCACGTCGGGTATATCAAGACAGGCGTTCGTACCTACAGCTGAGTGATGCAGACCGTGTCAGAAGGTTGCATTTCCACAAAGAAGTTGTAACTGAGATCCGTGAGTTAGTAAAAACAGACCTGCAAACAAGATGCGTCAGGAGCACTGCTTTGTCAGTTGAAGTGAAGGTTACAGCTGCACTTTCATTCTATGTATTCGGATCCTTTCAAGCTACAACTGGGGATGTGTGTGCCATTTCTCAACATGACATGTCTACATTTGGCAGGTGGCTGCTGCACTATATGCCCGGAGGAATGACCACATAAAAGTTCCCCATGACTGCCCAGGCAATGCGTGACAGGGCTGTGGGCTTCTCCAGGATTGCTGGCTTCCCAAAGGTACCGGGCTGCATTGATCATACCCACATCGCCTTGCGAGCACCTTTGGAGGATTCCAAGATGTACAGGAACAGAAAAGGCACCCACCCCATTAATGTGTAGCTCATGTGTGACGACATGCATCGTATCATGTCAGTTGATGCAAGATACCCTGGGAGCACCCATGATGCATTCATCCTAGGCGAGAGCATTATAATTGCCATGTTTCAACAGCAGCCAGAAGGGTAGAGCTGGCTACTGGGAGACAAAGGGTATGGCCTTGCCACCTGGCGCATTAAGCCCCTATGCGTAACCCGGATGGAAGCTGACTGGGAGTGCGACACATTGCGAAGCGCAGCATAATAGAGAGGACCATTGGCATCTTGAAACAGCGTTTCCGATACCTGGACTATTCCAGAGGCTACTTGCTATACTCTCCTGAGATTGTCGGTCAGTTCACTGTTGTGTGCTGCATGCTGCATAACTTAGCCATCATGAGGCAGCAGCAGATGGTAGTAGAAGCCCCACATGAGGGGCGAGTGTCTGATGATAATGATGAGGAAGATGCAGATGAGGAGAACATAAGAACATAAGAATTAGGAACAGGAGTAGGCCATCTAGCCCCTTGAGCCTGCTCCGCCATTCAATAAGATCATGGCTGATCTGGCCGTGAACTCAGCTCCACTTACCCACCCGCTCCCCATAACCCTTAATTCCCTTATTGGTTAAAAATCTATCTATCTGTGATTTGAATACATTCAATGAGCTGGCCTCAACTGCTTCCTTGGGCAGAGAATTCCACAGATTCACAACCCTCTGGGAGAAGAAATTCCTTCTCAACTCGGTTTTAAATTGGCTCCCCCGTATTTTGAGGCTGTGCCCCCTAGTTCTAGTCTCCCCGACCAGTGGAAACAACCTCTCCGCCTCTATCTTGTCTACCCCTTTCATTATTTTAAATGTTTCTCTAAGATCACCCCTCATCCTTCTGAACTCCAATGAGTAAAAACCCAGTCTACTCAATCTATCATCATAAGGTAACCCCTCATCTCCGGAATCAGCCTAGTGAATCGTCTCTGTACCCCCTCCAAAGCCAGTATATCCTTCCTTAAGTAAGGTGACCAAAACTGCACGCAGTACTCCAGGTGCGGCCTCACCAATACCCTGTACAGTTGCAGCAGGACCTCCCTGCTTTTGTACTCCATCCCTCTCGCAATGAAGGCCAACATTCCATTCGCCTTCCTGATTACCTGCTGCACCTGCAAACTAACTTTTAGGAGGAGCAGGACAAAGAAGCCATGCAACTACCTGAACCCGGAGCACGATGGCAGAGGAGGGCGGGCCATTGTCCCCCTTTAACGATTGCTGGAGCCTTGCACCAGCAGCTCATCCGTGAATGCTTTTGCTGCCTGAAGGCTCAGCGGCAACTATTCCAAATGGACCATGTTTACTGTTTGGAACTGTTCCGTAATGTTGTGTTGTGTTAATGGAACAAATAATGGAAATGATTCTTCTTGAATTCCAAAAGTTGTGTTAATAAGGGAACAAATAATGGAAATGATTCAGTTATAATTTAAAATATATTTTATTCAAATGTTTAACACTTGTTTGTACTTAACTTAACTAAAAAATATTCTTGTATCAAACTTTAAAGTTTTCACTTAAGATCACTTACAAACTTGATCACTTACTAACTTTTATATTTGTAAATGTACATAACTTACAAAAAACTTTAAATTTGACAACAGTTACAACAACAATAACAGCAGCAAAAAAAGGCTGCATCCATCTTTCCTCCACCTTATTCTAAGACCGCCCGCCGCGCTTAGTCTTGGTGACTCCACCACCCCTGCCCGCAGGCAGTGGCGCAGTGTTTCTTGGTACCAAGATTATTCATTCTAACATCTCGGGTAATGTGCACCTGTTGTTGTGGGGTGGGGGGGGGAGCGGGGGAGAGAAGAGGGGGAAGGAAGCAATGTGGAGGACCCAACTTGGGGCTCTTGAGGCTGGTCTGGGGATTGGCGTGGGAGTGGCAGTTGATTCTGTCAATGGGCGCGGGGTCTGGGCGTGTTCCCTTATTGCAGCAGCTAACTTCTAAATTCTCTCCCTCATGTTCGCTGACAGTGTCTCAGCTATCTGTGACTTGCCCTCCCTCATGTTTAAGAAAAGTGTGTTAAATACCTGCAACATTCCCTCCCTCATGTTCACTGACAGCACATCAGCTGACTGAGATGTTCCCCCCCTCATGTTCCCAGACAGAGTTTCCATTTCTCGTGAGAGTGTTGATGCATCTCCCGACAGTCCCAATACCTTATCACGCACCCCACTGATGCTGTCCTGGAGTGATTGTGTAAGGTCAATGCTCTCTGCACTCATCATCATCATCTGAACCACATCTTTTAGATCCTGCACCTCAAGAGAGTGTGGTCGAGCTCTCCTTGACCCCCCCACCCTGCGTGTGGCTCGCAGCATCCCAGTGGGACCCGCAACCTCGGATGGTGGGGCCCTGGGTGTGCTTCGCTGCACCCCACCACTGGGATACGCAGCCTCGGATGGTGGGGTCCTGGGTGTGCCTTGCTGCATCCCACCACTGGGACCTGCAGTTTGGACGGTGGGGCCCTGGATGTGCTTCGCTGCAGCCCGCTGGAATCCCCAGCCTCGGACGGTGGGAAACCATGGAATGTCCCACCAACACCAGTCAGGGAAGGGGCTGGCATCTCCTCAAAAGTGAGTACAACAGTGGGGGCTTTATCCATCACCTCCCCCTCATCCCCATGCTCTTGATCTGGAATGTGAGATTGGAAGATGTTCGCCTCTTCAGACTCGTTCTCGTCTGAATCATCTTCTGCATCGTCAGGGTTGGCCTCAAGTTCTGCAAAATATTAGAGAACAGACAAATGGCTGACAGCAGAAGAGGGTAGCATGAGTCGGCTCACACAGGCAGCAGGTTGATTTGAATGACCACGATGAATGATAGCACACTGCATCACCCGAAGCATAGCTGAGAGCGACATCCCCAGGAACTAAAGCATGGCTAGCCTGCGCAGTATTTAACATTTAGCAAAGCCAGACTGTGGAATTTGCAGGACTTATCCTCTCCCTCGAGTGTGGGCCCAGCTTGTGCAGTGGCGGTTGCTTTTCTCCAGGCAGGATCCATCAAAGCAGCGACCCTCTCTTCCAAGGGTGTCAGTGGCTGCAGATTTGCCGGGCCTCCTCCTGTTCCAGTTCTACCCTTTTTGTTGTGTGCCACTTTCCTCCACAAAAATGAAAATACAACTTTTTAAAGAGAGGGTGTCTTTCTGCTGGGTGCGACATATACAGCTGGTCACATTTACATTACAATCGCAATTGCATTGAATAAATGAAAATATTACTTACACTACTTGACCAATGTCCTGCCACTTCTTTTTGCACTGGCCTCCATACCTCGGGGTGGTCACCATTGCACAGTAATCTTGTGCAAGTTGGTTCCAGCGTTTCTTCAATTCTTTTGGTGGAACTTTTACGTGACCTTTGCTGGTGTCCAGCTCGTGCCATCTGCCCTCAATCACAGTAACTAGTGCCTCCACTTCATCCTGCAAGAAATTCTTGGTCCTTGCACCGCGTTGCATCTTGTATTACAGCTCTGATTTTTCCAATGATAATTACAGTTCTCTCACAGCACTCAACATTCCCACACACACAACTGGCTCTTTAAAAATGGCTGATTGCAGACTGGGGACTGTACTGCGCATGCGCACCCATAGGAATCACATCAAGAACGTCCTTTTTTTCCCCGGGCTGGAGGAACATGAATTTCCTCCAATTAAATATTGGGAATACCGAAGCCATTGTCTTTGGACCCTGCCATGAACTCTGTTCACTAGCCATCGATTCCATCCCTCTCCCTAGCATCTGTCTGAGGCTGAACCAAATTGTTCGCAACCTTGGTGTCATATTTGACCCTGAAATGAGCTGCCGACCACATATCTGTGCCATAACTAAGACCGCCTATATGCACCTCTATAATACTGCCTGTCTCCGCCCCACCTCAGCTCATCTGCTGCTGAACCCCTTATCCACGCCTTTGTTACCTCTAGACTTGACTATTCCAATGCAATCCTGGATGGCCTCCCATGGTCTACCTTACGTAAACTTGAGCTCATCCAAATTTCAGTTGCCCGTGTCCCAACTCCCATCAAGTCCTGTTCACCCATCACCCCTGTGCTCGCTGACCAATTTGGCTCCTGGTGAAGCAACACCTCAATTTTAAAATTCTCATCCTCATTTTTAAATCGCTCTATGGGCTTGCCCTTCCCTATCTCTGTAATCTCCTCCAGCTCCACAACCCCTGGAGATATCCACACTCCTCTAATTCTGGCCTCTTAAGCATCCTTGATTTTCATTGCTCCAACATTGGTGGCTGTGCCTTCAGCTGCCTGAGCCCCAAGCTCTGGAATTCCCTCTATAAACCTCTCCGCCTCTCTTTCCTCCTTTAAGACACTCCTTAAAACCTACCTCTTTGACCAAGCTTTTGGTCATCAGCCCTAATTTCTCCTTATGTGGCTCAGTGTCAAATTTTGTTTTATAATGTTTCTGTGAAGAATGCTGGGATGTTTACTACATTAAAGTTGCTATATAAATCTAAATTGTTCTTGTTAAATCTAAAATTTATTATCCAAAAGTACTTGCTAATGATTCCTGGATTTCATTTAAATATTTACCATGTATTTTGGTCAAATGGTGTCCTTTGACAAGAGCACGACTGTAATTGTGTTGTCTGAAGGTTTCTAATGCGGATTTGCAATCTGCCTCATCAGATTAGCCTCAATGTCCTTTGGAGTCCACACAAGAATGTGAAAGGATCCACCGGATATTGATGAATTCACCTTACTCGAGACAATTAAGGTTAATTTAACAATTTTCATAACAGGTATAAACTAAACCAGCTTTAGTGGTCAGTCCAAAAAAGTAATTGCACAATCAGTCTAAGTAGCATAGTGTCAACACTGATTCATCACCTCATCTATCTGATGCAACAGGCCGACTCCAGGCCATCTTTGTCCAATATGGATAACTAATGTTGCTGCAACAGATGGTAATCCAGATGTGTCAAGAGCTTTTGAGGAGAGTACATCAGAATCAGCTTGCGCACTTACCACAGATACCTCAGTCTGCTAACAAGCATTACCATTAGCCACACATCTACAGTGAAGTAGTAGTGCAGGAGGGAGGACTTGCAAATCACAAGACTAACTGTATATCCAACCAAAGAGCAGACTAAAACCTTAAAAGCTAAAAATAGGAACAAATGTACGAATCCATTCTAAAGACTTGCCCAAGCACTAAATAGTGGGGTTGTTGATTTATTTTTTTAAAAAGCACTCAAAATATGATTATGCACGTAGAACACACTGTATTTAATAATAAATTGGTTCCAGATGTTGAGCAGCCTAACAAGCAGTCCTTAAAGGTGTAGGTCTAGGCCACTCAAGAAAAGCTAAGTTTTTATTTTGTTTTTAATATTTTTGTGGGGCCAGGAGGGGCATGAATGTTCCTCCTAGCCTCATAAAAATCTTACAGCCTGCTGCTGCCCAATTTGTGCCCATCCCGCTCCCGTCCCCACATACAATTGCCCCCCGAGTCAGTTTGGCATCAGAGCCACGAGAATTTCCATTCCCCCACCATTCCTCACCCTCAGGTCGGCCAACTGCCTGTGAGCACTACACCAGCGCTCGCAACTGACTGCAACACTGATACAAGGCCAGCCCTTAAAATAGCTTGGGCCTCTCAGCAGGAACTTCAGGCAGGTGCCATGAGCGCCCCCCCACCCTCTCCCACCAAAACCATCCCCTAAGTTTTGCTTTATTATTATCTATTCTCTCAAAGATGTGTCCTCAGCTCAGCTCATGAAAAGTTGTGTTATGTTCATTTTTTACGTGAATGTCCCCACACTATTCAACTGTCACTTAGTCATTTATACATTTGATCATTCTCAGAACAGCCTCAACAAAGAAACAGAATTTCCTCAGTTGACTATAAATTGATTTTTTAAAACAAGTAGACCGGGGAAATAGAGTCGCAGGTAAACTGTATCTATACTACCACCATGTGGTAGTCTTGTATAGCTGCATTAGACTCTGTTAGTAGTGGGTGATAATTTCTTGTATTTTTATGAAGACACAGCCAGCTGTTTTTACAATAGATCATTCTCTTGGGTTCCACATGACTAAGCAAGCAGACTTCACATCCTCCATGGTCCAGATATCTTTTGCCCGATACCTAGATAACGAATTACATGTTCCAGGGATCATAACAGAGAATCCTTACTCCATTCACAGGGGAATAAAAATATTATGCGCTGCCGCATGAATTCTTCTCTCTTTATAGGCAGCAAGCTGGATTAAGAACTTACCAAAATCAAAACACAAGCTTTTAACAAAAGCTAAAGCAGACGGTTCACAAATTGGTAGAGGGATTAGAGAGAGACGTGAAGATCTTTTTTCACCCAGAGGGTGGTAGGGATCTGGAACTCACTGCCTGAAAGGGTTGTACAGACAAACACCCACATCACATTTAAAAAGTACTTGGATATGCACTTAAAGTGCCATAACCTATAAGGCTTCAGACCAATGGCTGGAAAGTGGGATTAGGCTAGATAGCTCTTTTTCGGCCGGCTCAGATACAATAGGCCAAATGGCCTCCTTTTGTGCTGTAATTTTCTATGATTCTATAACTTGACATTCTATTTGACCCAGAGCTAAGCTTCCAACTCCATATTCTCTTCATCTCAAAAAACCACCTGTAAGAAATTGTGAATTGGAAGAAATAACTTGAGACTCTTCAGACTGGTGTTGGAATTGAAGGATTCATTCCATGATACAATAAGCTAAAGCGACTTTAACTGCATGAATGGGGTACTGAAGTTGCATGTTCAGCCATGAACTCATTGAATGGCGGTGCAGGCTAGAAGGGCCGAATGGCCTACTCCTGCACCTATTTTCTATGTTTCTATGTCTATGTAACATTAACAGCTGATAACAGACAGCTCCAAACATCTGAAGGTTAAGAATGGCATGTCTGATTCCAACCTTGGGAGGATGTGAAGAGGAGGGTTTCACCCAAGAAATGAGACAAAGAACCAGACATATCATAGGTTAAATGGTCCTGCCAATATCTTACACCAGGCCCACCCCTAAAAAGAGAATAAAAGAAAGGCCAAGAAGGCATTTCAGGGCAGATGTTGAACCTAACAACTGTTCATGCCACCAGCCGTCTGGCCAATCGGGATTAATAACAGCTATTTGTCACGGTCTACAATGTCTATCCTGATTGTGTTTGACTGTATTCTAACTACCGCTCCCTTAATAAAATGCCTTATAACTCCCAAGACCCTTTGGGTATGTGTGTGAGACCTGTGATCCTCATCTTACACACCTATATGTACCTCTAACATTGCCCGCCTTTGCCCATCTGCATCCGAAACCCTCATCCTTGCTTTTATTGCCTCCAGACATGACTATTCTAATGCTCTCCTGACTAGCATTGCATTCTCCATAAACATCTGCTCATCCAAAACGTTGCTGCCTGTAAGCTAAGTCCCAATGATCCATCATCCCTGTGCTCCCAGTCTCCAAACATTTCCATTTAAAATTCTCAGCTTTGTGTTCAATTCCCTTCATGGCCTTACCCCTCTACATCTCTAACCTCCTCCAGGACTAAGAGCCTTTAAAAGGTTTGCAGTCCTACAACTCTAGCGTCTTGTGCACCTCACACTCTCCTCAGCCAACCATTGGCGGCCGTGCCTTTAATTGTCTGGGCCCTCATTTTCTGGAATTCTCTTCCTAAATCTCTCTACCCCTTTACTTCTCTCTCTACATTCAAGACCCTCCTTAAAACTTAAATTTTTTTGACTAAGCTTTTAGACACATGTCCTAATATCTCCTCCTTTGGTTCAGTGTCAACTTTTGTCTTATTACACTCCGGTGAAGTACCTTGGGACATTTATCTACGTTAAAGTCGCCATATAAATCAAACCATACATTCAGCAATTTGATTGGATCACCTCTTTTCTTTTAATGGCATGTCCTCCTAAATGGTCATTCAGAATCACTTATTTTCATAAGTCCTGAGTATTTTCTTTAAAATAGTTTCATAGCCTCTTTTGTCACTTTTGTTTTATATGTTTTTACCTCTTCAACTCTGATATTCTGTTGTTTTATTTTGAGCCAGGCAACAAAGTGTGATGTTCCAGGAAATAAGTGTCACAATTAGGAAGTGCATGCTCTATATAAAACATTTAATATATTATGTTAGAGATGGTTTGGAAGTATAATTATCTCTTCAAACAGGATGCATGACTATTTACTTGAGTTTAAGTAGAGAATGTAACTTTGCTTGCAGATCTTTGCAGATAATTACACATCTTCCTTCAACTTATTTTAATTAAGAATCTAATCTTGGTAAATAACTTGTCATCCTTTCATGAGGATCCAATTAATAGTTATTAAATCAACAACAGGTTGAGAGGGCGTTTCTAATTTGTCTTTTCTGGCTTGACAAGCTAATGCGAAGCTTTGCTCTCATACTTAAACTTTATAAATATATCAAGCATTTAATCTTTATAAGCTTCACAACACTTGGTCAATTCTTGCAGCACAGTGACCCCTAAATACATAACTAGAGCAATCGCACCTGCCACAAACCTTCCCATCCTATGTGTAAAAGACAATCTTTTATACTTATTCTTAGTCTATTTTATCTGTAACTCAGCTCAAAATAGTTTACAGTTATACCGCTCTGTACTATCTCTAGATATTTAACCTTTTGATTCAGTCTGTAGCACTCTTCTCTGCTCACAAGGTTAAGGTTCAAATGGCACACAATGATCTGAGCTCATGATCTATGCTGAAGTATAGTACTCAGGAAATGCTCCATTGTTGGAGTGTCATGATTGAAATTAGATGTTAAACAAAGCACCCTTTTCCTGGGCACTAATCCCAGGGCACTAATCAAAGAAAACCAACAACAATTTGTATTGATATAGCGCTTTTAGCTAAACATCCCAAGGCCTTTCACCTTGTTTACAAGGCATTATCAAACAAAATTTGACATCGAGCCAGATAAGGAAATATTAGAACAGGTGACCAAAGGCTTGGTCGAAGAGGTATGTTTTAAGGAGCGTCTTAATGGAGCAAAGGTGGAATGGTTTAGGGAGGGCATTCCAGAGCTAAGGTCCTAGGCAGCTGAAGGCCCGGTCGCCAATGGTGGAGTGAATAAAATCAGAGATGCGCAAGAAACCAGAATTAGAGAAGCAAAGAGATATTGTTGCGGGGGGGGCGGGGTGGTTGTATGGCTGCAGGAGGTTACCTGAATATGGAGGGGCAAGGCCAGGGATTTGAAGAAGAGTTTGAGAATTTTAAAATCGAGGCTTTGATGGACCGGAAGCCAATGTACAAGCACAGGAGTGATGGGTGAACCGGACGTCGTATGAGTTATGAAATGGGCAGCAGAGTTTTGGATGAGCTCAAATTTACGACAGGTGGAGGAAAGCACTGAATAGTCAAGTCTAGAGGTAACAAAAGCATAGATGTGGGTTCCCGCAGCAGGTGAGGCAGGAGCAGAGATGGGCAATGTTATGGAAGTGGATGTAGGCGGTCTGGGTGATGGAGCAAATGCGGGATCGGAAGTTCAGCTCAGGGTCAAATAGGATGCCAAGGTTGCAAACAATCTAGCTCAGCCTCAGAAAGTTGTATGGGTGAGTCAGTGGTTAGGAAACAGAGTTTGTGACAGGGATCGAAGACAATGATCTGACAATGGTCTTCTCAATATTTCTGCTCATTCAGTACTGGATGTCGGACAAGCAGTGTGACAAATCAGAGGCAGTGGAGGGGTCGAGAGAGGTGGTAATATGATAAAGCAGTATGTCATCAGCATACATGTGGAACATGATGTCATGATTTCAGATGATGTTACTAAGGGGCAACATGTAGATGACAAATAGGAGAGGACCATGGATAGATTCTTGGGGGACTCCAGAGGTAATGGTGCGGGAGTGGGAAGAGACGCCATTGCAGATCATTCTCTTGCTATGAATGGATAGATAGGAACGGAACCAGGCGACGGCAGTCCCACCCAGCTGGAGGAGGGCATTGGAAGAGGGTGTGGTCAACCATGTCAAAGGCTGCAAACAGGTCGAGAAAAATGAGGGAGAAAATGCACCAAGGTACCAAAGTCAAAGTCAAACAGGATGTAATTTGTGACTTTGAGAAGGGCCATTTCAGTGTTGTGGCGGGGCTGAAACCTGATTACAGTGGTTCAAACATGGAGTTCCGGGAAAGGTGGGCACAGATTTGGGAGACATCAACACATTCAAGGACTCGAGAGGAAAGGGAGGTTGGAGAAGGGGCGGAATTTGCAAGGACAGAAGGATCAAGGGTGGGTTTTCTGAGGAGGAGTATGATGACTGCAGATTTGAAGGAGGGGGGACAGTAACTGAGGAGAAGAAACCATTAATATCAGCTAACATGGGTGCCACAAAAGGAATTTGGGTGGTCAGCAGTTCGGTGAGATAGAGTCGAGGGAACAGGAGATGGATCTCATGGACAAGATGAGCTCGGAGAGATGAAGGGAGGTAGGAAAGAAACGAGAGAAAGATGAGAGTTCAGGGCTAGGGCAGGAGTTAACATTGGGGGAAGTTTGGTTTGATAGGCTAGGGAAATGGAAGGAAACAGCAGAGCAATTTTAGCGACAAAGAAATGATTCAGCTCTTCGCACTTGTTGGAGGCAAGAGTGGAGGGGGCAGGCAAGAGGGGCTTATGGAGACGCTTTGTAGTGGAGAAGAGAAACCGAGGGTTAATTTTGCACTTCATGATGATCCTGTAATAGTGAGAAGTTTTGGCAGAGGAGAGCAGGACTTGATAGTGCTTTTTGTGGTCCAGCCAGATCTGGCGATGAATGGCTAAACCAGTTGTCCACTATAAAAGTCCAAGTCTGTGTCCTTTGGACTTAAGGTAGCAGAGATGAGGGCTGGACCAGAGGGAATGACCAGGGTGAAAGAAAATAATGGTTTCAATGGGAACAAGGCCATCAAAGGTGGAGGTGAGGTGGATGTGATTGATCAGATTAGTAACTGCAGAAATGTCATGGTGAATAGAGGACCAAAGGTTAGACAGTTGGGAATTTGAAAGTGCCATTGTAAGTGACTTCAGGTTGAGATTTTCCCAGGGCTGGACATTGAAGGAAGTGGGATTGGGAGGGGGAAGTGGAGTTGGGAGGATGTGAAAGGAGAGGGATAAAAGGTGGTATTTAAAGGCCATATCTGTGATTGACATAATGGAAGTAGAGAGGCCACGACAGATGGTAGATCGAGGAGGGTGGCCATGGGTATGGGTAAGGAAGTTTATATAAAGGGAGAGATTAAGGGACGATAGGAAAGCAGTAAGGGAAGGGCATGATGAGTTGAAATGGAGGTTTATATCACTGAGGATGAGAAGTCGCTCGGTGCAGCAGTTGAGGGAGGAAATAGTGAAGATATCTTTGTATGGTATTTGGGTGGGTGGTAGAGAACAAGAATTTAAAGGAGAGGCAAGAGGTAAGGCGAGATGCTCAAAGGAGGAGAAGGTGCTAGAGGATTAGGGGGTAGGCTAAGGTGTGATGTGGTGATAAAGGCCACTCCACCACCTCGGCGGTCTGGATGGGACAAGTGGTGAAAGGTATAGTCAAGTGGGGAGCCTTCATTAAGAGGGAAGGTGTCATCACCCATCAGACAGGTTTCCATTAAGACCAGAATGTCATTGCAATCATCCACAACAGGCGCATGGATGTCAAAGGCCTTGTTCACAAATGAACAGATATTCTGGAGGGAGATGTGGAGAGGTGTATCAGTGTTGGGAGGGGTGAATGGGATAGAAAAGTGATTGGCAAGATTAGCCCCCAGCGGGCTTGGTGGGTGGAAAGATTGGTGAGAAATTAGGATGGAGCAGTTGGGGTAAGGAGGCAGCAACGAGTACCTCGTTGGGCCCTTCGGAGGATGCCAAGAGTGGCACAAAGGGAAGTTCTAGGTCTATCTAAGAGGGCGACGGCAGTAAGAAGGTCGAGGAGTGCTGAAAGATTGGGGTAGGGATTTTGGATGGGCAGAGGACTCAAGAGGGGAGAAATAAAAGGAAACATGATGACCGGAGCAAGAGGCTGAGGAGAAGTAAAGAGGAAAGAACAAGGAAAAAAGGGAAATAGAAATGATGGGTTTGGGTCCGGAGCGGCAGTCAAAACGTGCACGCGAATGGGCACAGTGCAAACTTACATTGTTCTTCAACTGTCTGAGCAACATTCTTCCTTCAACAATTATCCCCAAAATAGATCCACTGGTTATGAACCTCATTGTTGTTTGGGAGACACT
This sequence comes from Pristiophorus japonicus, assembly GCF_044704955.1. Lineage (NCBI taxonomy): Eukaryota > Metazoa > Chordata > Chondrichthyes > Pristiophoridae > Pristiophorus > Pristiophorus japonicus. The sequence continues at coordinate 58,102,699 of NC_091987.1, forward strand.
GCTGCCACAGAATAGCTGCTGCATTTGACTACACAACAGTAAAAGTGTGAGGTACTTTGATGTATAAAATACTGCATTAAAAACAAGTATTATTTATTGTATAAACTAGTAAATTGCATGTGGCATTGCCCATGGTCAGTTGATGAATACAAGTTTTTTTTATTATAAGATGGTGATACAGTTGGGAGACAGTCTTTGGAAAGTCATTCCACAGAGCTACCTGGTGACAAAAGCCTGCCAGTGTATGTACCAAACCTGTATGGGAAATGTTAACATAGCAATATACAATGAGAAATGTGGACAGAAGCACTTAATGAAAAAGTTATGACAACAGGAAATAAGGATTGTGGCAGGACATGCATGAATACTGAAGATGTACTAGCAGAACTCCTGTGGTGTTGCTTATGATGAATCAGAGATTTTATAAGAACAGGAGTGCTACGCCAAGAATTATTACCAGGGGCATTGATTTATCAGCAGTCTGGAGACCTGGAATGACTGAGAAGGGGGCCTGGATTCTGGGATGGGGTCTCGGGGACCATAAATAACTTGGGGTGGGGGGGGGGGGGGGATGGGAAAAGAGGAGTTCGAGGGTCTGGGAGCACTGGGAGAGGTATCCAGGATCTGGGACCTCTGGAGACCTCTCGGAACCGTGGGACAGCCCCAGGGATCTAGAATCATCGGGGAAGTGATCTGGAGCCATTGAGAAGGGTGGTCTCGGGCTTTGGGAGCATTCGAGTAGTTTTGGGTTCAGGCAGGACTGAAGAGCGGGTATTTTAACATTGGGGTGGCAATGTTTCCCGATATTGGAGATCACTGGAATCTGGAAGTATTAGAGGGCAGCAGAGTCCAACAGCCTTGTGAAAGAGGGGAGTCTAGGAAAAAAATGATCCAAAGTGTCACTGGCTCCTTTCAAACCACCAGTTCCAAAACTTTATTTTTGGGCATTATAAATTACTAAGAAAAAAAGGCAGAAAAAAATTCTTTGAAAAAGCATTGAGTGATTTGCTTTGTTCATCAACAATGATAGGCAAATGTTTACATAGGGAAATGGAATTATAGGTAATGGCATAGGGAATTTTCATATTAAGTGTTGACCTAAAAGTGACAAGAAAATGACACCTGGAAGTAAAGTTTGTAGATAGGATGTGTACACATTCATAAGATTTGTAATACAAGGAGAGCTCCAGTCATTTTGACTTCTTAAATGAGGAAATTTAGTTTTTATTTCTCATATTTTCACAGTTTTACATTGGTTAAAATATTTTATGAACACAACTTACCAAGACAAGATGGTTCCTTTCCACTCCACACTTTATTGTGCATGCAAATCAGAGATTTTTGACCCTTAACTTGGTATCCAGGTGTACAGTAAAACTCACACCTCGAGTTAAAATATGTTCCATCTGAGCACTTTGCAGCTCCGTGTGTTGGCAATAAAAGTTTAGGACATCGTATTTCTAGAACAGAAATATAATTGTAATAATTTGAAGAAGCAGCTTTCCTTTTTCTTCTGCCTTCCTGAAAATGAACTTATATTAGGGTATGGTTCACTAGGCACCAGCAGCCCTTCAAGTATCTCACCCAAGCAGCTTCTTTTATTTGTGTCCACAGAGCATTCATGTCTAAATGTGCGCACTTTCCTGTTGGAATCATTATATAACACTATATGGCTCAGAGACGTGGACTATTTACAGCAGACATCTCAAAGCGCTGGAGAAGTACAACCAGCACTGCCTCCGCAAAATCCTGCAAATCCACTGGGAGCAGATGCACCAATGTCAGTGTTCTTGCTCAGGCCAACATCCCCAGCATTGAAACACTGACCAAGCTCGACCAGCTCCGTTGGGCGGGCCACATGAGGTTCTGCTGAGAGTTTGAGGAGTTGGGGCCAAATTAAAAAGCAGAACCTCAAAGATAATAATCTCTGGATTATTACCTGAGCTACGTGCCAATTGGCATAAGAATAAGCAGATTAGAAGGTTAAACTTGTGGCTTAAAGAGTGCTTCATGAGGCACTGGCACCAGTACTGGGGCAAAGGGAAGCTGTTCCGTTGGGATGGGCTCCACTTAAACCGGGCTGAAACCAGTGTCCTGTGGAATCGAATAACTAGGGCAGCAGACAGGGCTTTAAAATAATGAAGGGGGGGTGGGAGGATTCAAGAAAGAGTAAATTTAAAAGCAGCAAGAAATGTGGCAAGGCTCTATAGCAGAGCAGAGCTTTGGATAAAAATAAGCAGATTGGGTCAGGAAGGGACAGAGAGAGTAACAAAGGTAATAGGGCATCAGTGACTAACATGACATTATGGAAAAAGAGAAAAATGTCAAAGCTAAAGGCACTATATCTGAATGCGCAAAGTATTCATAACAAAATAGATGAATTAATAGCACAAATAGAAATTAATAGGTTTGATCTAATAGCTATTATGGAGACGTAGTTGCAAAGTGACCAAAGTTGGGAACTAAATATTCCAGAATAATTAACTTTTAGAAGAGATAGGTAAAATGGAAAAGGAGGGGAAACCCTGATAATAAAGGATGGGACAAAGGCAGTAGAGAGAAAGGATCTTAGCACCGAAAATCAAGAAGTAGAATTAGTTTGGGTGGAGCTAAGTAACAGCAAGGGATAGAGAACTTTGGTGGGAGTTGTAATGTAGGGCAGAGTATAAATCAGGAAATGAGAGGCGGATGTAACAAGGGTAATACAGTAATCATGGGGGACTTTAATCTACATATAGACTGGTCAAACCAAATTTGCAGTAACAGTGTGGCAGAAGAGTTCATGGAATGTATACAAGATAGTTTTCTAGATCAGTATGTTGAGGAACCAACTAGGAAACACACCATTTTAGATCTAGTATTGTGCAAAGAGAAAGGGTGAATTAATAACCCTGTAGTAAAGGGGCCTTTAGGGAAGAGTGACCATAATATGATAGAATGTTATATTGAGTTTGAAAGTGATTTAGTTAAGTCTGAACTAGGGTCTTAAATCTAAACAAAGCAAACTAGGTAGGTATAATGGGTGAGTTGGCCAAGATAGATTGGGAAACTACATTTAAAGGTATGATGGCACACAAGCAATGGATAGCATTTAAAGAATTAAGTCATAATTTACAAAAAATATACATTCCTTTAAAGCACAAAATCCCACAGGAAAAGTGGTCCAACCATGGCTAACAAGAGAAGTTAAAGATAATACTAGATCAAAGGAAGAGGCTTATAATGTTGCCAAAAATAGTAAGCCTGAGGATTGGGAGGATTTTGGAATTCAGCAGAGGGCCAAGAAATTAATACAGCAAGAGAAAAAAGAATACGAGAGTAAATTAGCAAGAGACATAAAGACAGATTGTAAACGTTTCTATAGGTATATAAATAGGAAGAGATTAGTGAAAGCAAACATGGGCCCATTAGACGCAGAGACAGGAGAAGTTATAATGGCCAATAAGGAAGTGGCAGACATTAAATCACGGTAGAAGACACAAAAAACGTTCCGGAAATAATGGGGAACCAAGGGTCGACAGAGAATGAGGAACTTAAAGAAATCAGTATAAGTAAAGACATAGCCCAAGTTTCCACACGATAAAAAATGGGCGCCTAAAAAAAAAAATCGCGATTCTGGAGCGTTCTGCAGCTCCTTGTCTGCCTGGCGCGGCGCCCAGGGGGGCGGAGCCTACACTCGCGCCGATTTTGTAAGTGGGAGGGGGCGGGTACTATTTAAATTAGTTTTTTTCCTGCTGGCAACGCTGCGCGTGCGCGTTGGAGCATTCGCGCATGCTCAGTGTGAAAAAAACATTGGCACTCGGCCATTTTTATAGTTCTTAGTAGCTGTTTAATTTTTGAACATTTTTTTAATAAAAGCACATTGCCATCAGCACATCTCACTGCAGCCTTCTCACTGTCTCCTTCCACACCCCCCCCCCCCGCCGCGGGAAGAACGGGCGCCTCCTCTCCCCCCCGCGGGAAAGAACGGGCGCCTCCTCTCCCCTCCCCCCACCGCCCCCGCAGGCAGAACAGGCGCCCCCCCCCGCGGGAAAGAATGGGCGCCTCCTCTCCCCTCCCCCCGCGGGCAGAACGGGCACCTCCCTCCCCCCCGGCGGGAAGAATGGGCGCCTCAGGCTGACTGCAGAATTCTCCATGCCTGAAGCACTTTCACACAGGTAGGAAGATGGTTTATTTAATCTTTTCTTTGCTTATAAATGTTTATTCAGGTTGGATTTATTTGTATAATATTTGTAGAAGTATAAATAAGGATTTATTGTAGAAGTTAATGAGTTCCCTTCCCCCCCCACCTCGTTCTGGACGCCTGATTTGTAACCTGCGCCTGATTTTTAATGTGTAGAACAGGTTTTTTCAGTTCTACAAAAATCTTCACTTGCTCCATTCTACTTTAGTTTGAAGTACGTTTTCACTGTGGAAACTTTGAAATCAGGCGTCAGTGGCCGGACACGCCCCCTTTTGAAGAAAACATTTTGTTCCAAAGTAGAACTGTTCTATCTGACTAGAACTGCAGAAAAAAAAAAAGTGGAGAATTGCGATTTCTAAGATAGTCCGTTCTCCACCAGTTGCTCCTAAAAATCAGGTGCAAATCATGTGGAAACTTGGGCCCAGAGTATTAGAGAAATTAATGGGATTAAGTGGCGACAAATCCCTTAGACCTGATGACCTGCATCCTAGGGTTTTAAAAGAGGGAGCTGCAGAGATAGTGGATACACTGGTATTAATCTTCCAGAATTCCCTAGATTCTAGAACAGTCCCCCAAGGATTAGAAGGTAGCAAACATAACCCCACTATTTAAGAAGTGAGGAAGAGAAAAAAAATGGGGAACTATAGGCCAGTTAGTCTGACATCAGTAGTAGGCAAAATGCTAGAATCTATTGCTAGGGATGTGGTAACGGGGCACTTAGAAAATCGTAATATGATTAGGGAGAGTCAACATGGTTTTTTGAAAGGAAAATAGTGTTTGTCAAATCTGTTAAAAGAGTTTTTTGAAGATGTAACTAGTAGGATGGATAAGGGGGAACCAGTGGATGTAGTGTATTTGGATTTTCAAAAAGCATTCGATAAGGTGCCCCACAAGAGGTTACTATAGAAAATTAGGATTCATGCGATTCGGGGTAATATATTGGCAGGGATTGAGGATTGGTTAATGGAAAACAGAGAGCAAGAATAAACGGGACTTTTTCGGGTTGGCAGGCTGTAACCAGCGGGGTACCACATGGATCAGTGCTGGGGTCTCAACTATTTACAATCTATATTAATGACTTAGATGAAGGGACTGAGTGTAACATATCTAAGTTTGCTGATGAGAAAGTTAGGTGGGAAAGTAAGCTATGAGAAGGACGCAAAGAGGCCGCAGAGAGATAGAGAAGTTGACTGAGTGGGCAAGAACATGGCAAATGGAATACAATGTGGGGAAGTGTGAAGTTATGGTAGGAGAAACAAAAAAGCAGAATATTTTTTGAATGGCGAGAGACTGGGAAATGTTTGCACTCAGAAGGACCTGGGTATCCTTGTACATGAATCACAGAAACATGCAGGTACAGCAAGCAATTAGGAAAGCAAATGGTATGTTAGCTTTTGTTACAAAGGGATTAGAGTGTAAGAGTAAAGAGGTCTTACAATTATACAGGGCATTGATGAGGCCACACCTGGAGCACTGCGCACAGTTCTGGTCTCCTTACATAAGGAAAGACATACTTGCCTAGAGAAAGTGGAACAAAGGTTCACAAGACTGGTTCCTGGCATGAGGGGATTGCCCGATGAGAAATTGATTAGAAAGTGCGAAGTGATACATTTTTGTAGAAAGAATGAGGAGAGGAAATATAAACCTGAAGGATACAATCCTAAAGGGAATGCTTGAACAGAGAGAACCTGGGGGGATAAGTGCACAAATTGTTGAAGGTGGCTGGTTGCGAAAGTGGTTAAAAAAGCTTACAGGATCCTGGGCTTCATGAATAGAAGCATAGAGTACAAAAGTGTGGATATTATGAAGAACCTGAATAAAACACTGGATCGGCCTCAACTGTAGTATTGTGTCCAATTTTGGGCACCGCACTTTAGGAAGTATGGGTCCAATCCTGGCCATGACTTGCATCAATTTTTTTGGAGTAAGTTGTGTTTTCTGGCGTAGTTAAAAAATGCAATTTTCCCCCCAAAATTTGCTCCAAAGTCAGTTTGGTTAGATTTTTTTTTTTAAATCAGAATTTTTTTTCAAAAGGGGGCGTCCCCAGGCACTTATGCCAGTTTTGGCCATTTATGCCACGTTGGCCAGCAAAACGTACTCCAAATCCACTTAGGTCAGCATATGTGGCCAGCTCTGAAAAACCTTGCGGGCAGTGAAGAAAAAGCAGCGCACATTCAGCAGACATTAGGGCAGGGATAGGGGAGGGAAGGGATCTGGAGAGGGCCTCAACAACCAAGCACTAAACATTGCAAGGAAAAGCTCAATTAAAATACTAATAAAAATGAAGTAAATCCTACCGGAGAAATGTGCAAGCTGCTGGCTGCGATGTCACCGGG
>NC_091987.1:58109417-58175290 GCF_044704955.1 Pristiophorus japonicus
CCACACAAAACTCTCCTCCTCGTCTCCCCCACAAGAACTCGTCCTCCTCCCCCCACACAAAACTCTCCTCCTCTCCCCCCCACACAAAACTCTCCTCCTCCTCCCCCCACACAAAACTCTCCTCCTCTCCCCCCACACAAACTCTCCTCCTCTCCCCCCACACAAAACTCTCCTCCTCTCCCCCCACACAAACTCTCCTCCTCTCCCCCCACACAAAACTCTCCTCCTCTCCCCCCACACAAAACTCTCCTCCTCTCCCCCCACACAAAATTCTCCTCCTCCACCCCCCCAAAACTCTCCTCGCCCCCCCAAAACTGTCCTCCTCCCCACCCCCAAAACTGTCCTCCTCCCCACCCCCAAAACTTTCCTCCTCCCCACCCCCCAAAAAAAACTCTCCTCCTCCCCCCCCCACACCCCAATCAAAAGTCTCAAGCACAGCAACTAAATAAAAAATAAAAGCGAAGTCCTATCTGCCCGGGAACTCAGCAGGAGGCCACTCGGCCGGGGATAGGGTGCAGCAAGATCGGGTGTCCCTTCGGCCTGGGATAGGGGCTGCGAGCATCGGGTCCTGCTCACAGCCTACGCTGGGAGGCCAGAGCATGCGCACAGCCCTCACTGAACATGCGTGCAGGTGCTGGCAGTGCTTTCTGCGCTGGCCTGTTGCTCCACCCCTCCCCCCACCCCCCCCTTCAGTCTCCACGCCATGCCCCGACTCTGGGGATTCCGAAGAGTGACCAGGATAGGGCCCCTTTTTTCTGGCGCCCTTTCCAGCGCGCAAAGTCGGCACGCTTCAGGTCAGTACGCTGTAAAAACAGCTTGGGCAATGTTGGGCCCTATGTGAAGGCCTTAGAGAGGGTGCAGAAAAAAATTACGAGAATGATTCCAGGGATTAGGGACTTCAGTTATGTTGATAGACTAGAGAAGCTGGGATTGTTCTCCTTAGAACAGAGAAGATTAGAAGAGATTTGATAGAGGTGTTCAAAATCATGAGGGGTCTGGACAGAGTAGAGAGAAACTGTCCCCATTGGTGGAAGGATCGAGAACCTGAGGACATAGATTTAAGGTGATTGGCAAAAGAACCAAAGGCAACACAAGAAGAAACTGTTTTACGCAGTGAGTGGTTCGGATCTGGAATGCACTGCCTGAAAGGGTGGTGGGGGAAGATTCAATCACGGCTTTCAAAAGGGAATTGGATAAGTAACTGAAAGAAAAAAAAATGTAGGCCTAAGGAGAAAGGACGGGAGTGTGAGACGAGTTGAGTTGCTCTTGCAGAGAGCAGGCACAGGCTCAGCGGATTGAATGGCCTTCTTCCCTGCTGTAACCATTCTATGATTCTGAGACTAGACCTTTATATCCTTGAGTTTAGAAAAATGAGGTGTGATTTAATTGAAACATATAAAATTCTTGAGGGGCTTGACAGGTTAATGCTGAGAAAATATTTCCCTTGGCTGGGGAATCTAGGACACGGGGTCACGGTCTCAGAATAAGGAGTCAGCCATTTAGGACTGAGATGAGGAGAAATTTCCTCACTTAAAGGGTTGTGAATCTTTGGAATTCTCTACCCCAGAGTGCTGTGGATGCTCAGTCGTTGAGTACATTCAAGACAGAGGTCGATACATGATTGGAAATTAAGGGATAAGTGGATAGTGCGGGAAGGTGTTGTTGAAGAAGATAAGCCATGATCTCATTGAATGATGGAGCAGACTCGAAGGGCCAAATGGCCTACTCCAGCTCTTATTTCTTAAGTTGTTATGCTCTAATGCATTCAGCAATTAATTCAGTTATTCACTCAGCATCACAGTGACAACAATTCACAGAATTCATGTTAATTTATTTAGTTACATTTTTAAATTTTACATTAACTGATTTATTTCATTTTATTTCAGCATTTTGGGATTCCCAATTATGCTTAAGTGTAGGATTCTCAACTGTATCATATCAAATTTCTCTGCAGAACTTTAACACAAGAATTTATTGTGGCATTAAATGAGTCATTAAATGATCATCATGAAGAAATGCAGAGGAAATTATCTGAAGTTTTGGAATATTGTATCCTCAAACATCATAATAATAAGCAGGCTTCACTATATTGTTGTTTTCAATTATTCACTTTTCTATGCATCATGCCATGGAAATAAACAAACTGGTGGCGGTGTGAGCTGTGAGGAGGATGCTAAGAGGCTGCAATGTGATTTGGACAGGTTGGTTGAGTGGGCAAATGCATGGCAGATGCAGTATAATGTGGATAAATTGTGAGGTTATCTACTTTGGTGGCAAAAACACGAAGGCAGAATATTATCTGAATGACGGCAGATTAGGAAAAGGGGAGGTGCAACGAGACCTGGGTGTCATGGTTCATCAGTCATTGAAAGTTGGCATGCAGGTACAGCAGGCGGTGAAGGCGGCAAATGGCATGTTGGCCTTCATAGCTAGGGGATTTGAATATAGGAGCAGGGAGGTCTTACTGCAATTGTACAAGGCCTCGGTGAGGCCTCACCTGGAGTATTGTGTTCAGTTTTGGTCTCCTAATCTGAGGAAGGACGTTCTTGCTATTGAGGGAGTGCAGCGAAGGTTCACCAGACTGATTCCAGGGATGGCTGGATTGACATATGAGGAGAGGCTGGATCAACTGGGCCTTTATACACTGGAGTTTAGAAGGATGAGAGAGGGGATCTCATAGAAACGTATAAGATTCTGACGGGACGGGACAGGTTAGATGCGGGAAGAATGTTCCCGATGTTGAGGAGGTCCAGAACCAGGGGACACAGTCTTGGGATAAGGTGTAGGTCATTTAGGACTGAGATGGGGAGAAACTTCTTCACTCAGCGAGTTGTTAACCTGTGGCATTCCCTACTGCAGAGAGTTGTTGATGCCAATTCATTGGGTATATTCAAGAGGGAGTTAGATGTGGCCCTTACGGCTAAAGGGATCAAGGGATATGGAGAGAAAGCAGGAAAGGGATACTGAGGGAATGATCAGCCATGATCTTATTGAATGGTGGTGCAGGCTCGAAGGGCCGAATGGCCTACTCCTGCACCTATTTTCTATGTTTCACCTTCACTCTTTCCATTACTCTCTCTGGATTGCCAACTCTCGAGACAGAATTTTAGAGTGAAATAAAGCACTCGTGATCTTGCGATGGAACGCCTAAATCTCAGGATTTTTTTTAGGGGGGGGAAGGAGAGTACGCTGATTTGCATATGCACGGAAAAAATTCGCAATTTGTCATTCATCGGGGAACAGCCCCCTCTCGGCCTGTTAGAAATGGCAGTGCTCTCTAAGTGAGTCTGTGATTAGGGGCCAGCACGGGGTCAACTGTTCGCGGCAGCAAAACTGAGGGAGCGAGCATCATTTAAAATTAGTGCGAGCGGTCCGGGCCCAAACCGGAGCCTGGGGCAATCGAGGCACCTCCGCAGGAGGGGGGGAATGGACAGCCCAAAGATCGGCCCTTGACTCCACACCACAATACAGGGACTAGCGGGGAATTATAGAGTGGGGAGGTTAGCCTGCAAAGTACCTGCGCCTGCTGCTACCTCCCGGAAAAGTGGAGAAGTCTGTGGAAAAGTGTTGTCCATTGCCCAACACAACCAGTTTGGTGGCAGTAGGGTCTCCGGGCAACTGATTGGGGTTGATGGGTTAAGCAAACGCCCTGCTCGGCTCCCCCATCTGGCTTTAATACACATGTAACAAAGACCTGCAGTCTGTGGCTTTTCTTTTTGATTCTACGCAAATCTGCTTTGTTTTAAAACCCAACGCCTTATATGTAACTATTTCCCCACCTCCCACAAAATTCCTCTCTGTGGAAAAAATGATCAAAAGTTATGAAATGCGTGTTTTTTTCCCCTCAAATCAGCAACGCATTGAAATAGTTAAACAGCCAGAATGTGAAGAAGCACTGAACTTGGTAGTCATACAAAACCGAAAAAAATGAATCCACTCACTTTAAGGAAAAGGGAACTTCCATGCAAAGACTGTTTAATAGGCTGCCAAACTTCACATTATTGGTCCCTTTGCTTATTTGATGCTGTGGAGGCACAGAGAATGAGGTGGGTGAAGATCGATGTGGAGGGAGAAGGGGATACAGAGAGGAAAGGGAGACTAATGGAGGTACGGAGAAAGGAATGCGAGAGATGGGGGTACAGAGAGATGACAAGACGGAGGGGAGGGGGAAAGAGATCAAGATCAGCTGAGGGGGGAGGGAGAGGGATGGAGACGTGAAAGGAAAATATTGACGGGGCCAGGGAGAGAAGAGTGTGGGAGGAGAGAGACCAGGCCCTCAGAGTGAGGAATAAACATTGAAGGCAAGAGATTGAGATATACAGTGAACTGAAGTAACTTTATATGCCAATATCCAGTGATGTAGCCTTGCCCAAGGTCAATGAGAACACTCTTGTTGTTGTAATTTGCTAATTCTATATAGCAGCCCTACCATGTATTTGGATAATGGTTCTCAAACTGGGGTCCACACAGACAGGTCCATAAAGACCAAAGAGGGAAGAAAGAAACCCTGAAACATTCAGCAGCTGTGCAGCGAGTAGGGCAGTGTCCCCAACAGGAACCACTGAGCCTAATCTCACTCCAGGAAGAGCAGAGAGGAGCTGTGCGGTGAAGTATTCAACAGGCAGATTGTTGAACTCCTAGGGATACCTTTCAGCTGAAGGGAATACAAAAGTTTTCACATCACCAATCACATCAATGTTCACTGGGGGCAATCGCCACTCCTGTCGCCATGGGAAGGTGTTTTTGATTTTTTTTCCCCTCCAAAAATTACCTTTGAATTTTCCCCCCCAAACTTACCTTTGGTTGGCAGCTGCAGGGACTACATTGCGTGGTGATTGTGTTGGGCACCAGGTGAGGGATGATGATAACAGGTAGGATTTTTAAAAAGTTTTTTGTGAAGCATTTTCAGATGCAGTAATATACTTTTTGTAAAGAGATGAGACCTGTTAGAGATTAAATAAAGCCACTAATGAGCTTTATAAACCAAAAAATAACAACTCATGACATCTTAGCAAATTTCAGCATTTTTAAGACTTTTTCCTCAGGATTTGAGATGGTAGGGTTGGCATTATTGCTCTCAACAAAAACAACAAACGCTTGATATTACCTACCTCTGCAGTTAACAGTTTGTGACCAGCGTTTGCTTGAAAGACAATGGACACGGTTAGTTCCATGAATTTCATATCCTCTTCGGCAAGAAATGTCACACGCTGTTCCTTGTACATTTTTGTAATATTCACCTCGTGGTGTTCTGCAACTGGCATAACCATTTTTGATCTTTAGAGGAGCGCACCAGGGAGTATCTGTAAATAGCAATAACAGTAAATGTACAGCTAACATCTTGTATTATTATTCACATCTACCCTATTGTTTCAGGCAGCTTGCCATGTATAATCCTGTCTATTTCAATGTAAAAGAATAAAGATTGTTAGCAGTTCCCACATCCCATTGCTAAACAAAAAATATCAACACTGTCGTTAATGTCTGCTGACATAATAGATATTATTAATGACACAATCGATATTAAGCAATCGGTAAAGGTTGTTATTGTGTTCCTAACACAGATGAGGCTGCACACAGGGAGGTTAAACTAACAGTGACCTCAGTCGTTAATAAGACACTCCAGAGTGAGGAACAGGCCTTAGGGGCCGGCTTATATACAGTGCTCCCAAGGGATGCTGGGATCCCTTGGGACTTCAGGGGATGAGCTCCCTGGTGGCGGAACATGGGAGTGCATGCTTTACAGATACACAACATCACTCCCCCCACCAAAGTCAAAGTGAAAACTATTTACAAGATGAGGCGGTTGGGAGCCTTTCTTTCCCTGGTGGACCGCCTCGGTACAAGTGTCTGTTCTGGTGTGTTGTTGGCCCTGCAGGGCTGCTAGGTGAGCCTGGCCTTGCTGAGCTGTTGGGCATGATGGGTTCAATTTCCTGGTCCGGCGTGGTGCCGTTGATCCTTTGGGTGTGTGTTGTGGGCTCGAAAAAGGTGGTGTCTGCTGTGTGTTGTTCAGAGCAGTCTGTGAACCGCAACTTCGTTAGGGCCAGGTGCTTTCTGCAAATTTGTCCATTGTCTAGTTTGACTACTAACATCCCATTCCCTTCGTTAGCTATCACCATGCCTGCGATCCACTTGGGACCATGTCCATAGTTTAGCACACACACAGGGTCATTCAGATCAATTTCCCGTGACACAGTGGCGTGACCATCGTTTACATTTTGTTGCTGCCGCCTGCTCTCTACCTGATCATGCAGGTTGGGGTGAACCAGCAAGAGTCTGGTTTTAAGTGTCCTTTTCACGACTAGCTCAGCCGGGGGCACCCCTGTGAGCGAGTGGGGTCTCGTGCGGTAGCTGAGCAGTACTCGGGACAGGCGGGTTTGGAGTGAGCCTTCTGTGACTCGTTTAAGGCTCTGTTTGATGGTTTGTACTGCTCGCTCTGCCTGCCCATTGGAGGCTGGTTTAAATGGGGCCAAGGTGTTATGTTTGATCCCATTGTAGGTCATGAATTCTTTAAATTCGGCACTGGTGAAACATGGCCCGTTGTCACTGACCAGTCTGTCAGGCAGGCCGTGGGTGGCAAACATGGCCCTCAATGGTGGTGGTGGCGGTGCTTTCCGACACTATTTCACATTCAATCCATTTTGAAAAAGCATCCACCACCACCAGGAACATTTTACCGAGAAACGAGCCCGTATAGTCGACATGGATCCTTGACCATGATCTGGAGGGCCAGGACCACAAACTTCCTGGTGCCTCTCTGGGCGCGTTGCTCAACTGAGCACGTACGCTGCATTGCCATACACAGGATTCTAAGTCAGAGTCGATACCAGACCACCACACGTGGGATCTGGCTATCGCTTTCATCATTACTATACCCAGGTGTGTGCTGTGGAGATCCGAGATGAACGTCTCCCTGCCCTTTTTTGGTAGCACTACGCAGTTACCCCACAACAGGCAGTCTGCCTGAATGGACAGCTCGTCCTTTCGCCGCTGGAACGGCTTGATTGGCTCTTGCATTTCAACGGGGATGCTGGCCCAGCTCCCATGCAGTAGTTTTTTTTTTTTACTCGGGACAGCAGAGGATCTTGGCTGGTCCAAGTCCTAATCTGGTGGGCCGTGTCAGGTGATTTATCATTTTCAAATGCTTCCATCAACAAGTCTGCGGGCTGCGCCACCATCAACAAGTTTGCAGGCTGTGCCATTTTCACCCCTGTGGTGGGCAATGGTAGCCGACTGAGAGCATCCACACAGTTCTCGGTGCCTGGCCTGTGGCGGATGGTATAGTTATACGCTGATAGCGCGAGTGCTCACCTTTGTATGCGGGCTGAGGCATTAGTATTTATCCCCTTGTTTTCAGCGAACAGGGATGTGAGGGGCTTGTGATCGGTTTCCAGCTCAAATTTGAGGCCAAACAGCTACTGATGCATTTTCTTTACACCGAACACACACGCTAATGCCTCTTTCTCAGTCATACTGTAGGCCCTCTCGGCCTTAGACAAGCTCCTGGAAGCATAGGCGACAGGTTGCAACTTCCCCGCAACGTTAGCTTGTTGTAATATACACCGGACTCCGTACGACGACGCGTCACATGCTAGCACGTGTCTTTTACACAGGTTATACAATACAAGCAGCTTGTTGGAGCATAAAATGTTTCTGGCTTTCTCAAAAGCAATTACTTGTTTTTTTTCCCCATAGCCAGTTCTCACCTTTGTGCAATTACACATGTAGGGGCTCGAAAAGGGTGCTTAACCCCGGTAGGAATTTACCAAAATAGTTGAGGAGTCCCAGGGACGACTGCAGCTCCATGACGTTCTGTGGCCTGGGCGCGTTCCTGATGGCCTCTGTCTTGGCGTGTGTGGGCCGAATGGCGTCCGCCGCGATCTTTCTCCCCAAAAACTCCACTTCTGTTGCCATGAAGACGCATTTCGACCTCTTCAGCCGCAGCCCTATGCGATCCAGTCGCTGGAGGACCTCCTCCAGGTTTTGTAGGTGCTCAGCAGTGTCCCGACCCGTGACCAATATGTCGTCCTGAAAGACCCCCGTGTGTGGTACCGACTTGAGTAGGCTCTCCATATTTCTCTGGAAGATCGCTGCAGCCGACCGAATTTCAAACAGGCATCTGTTGTAGATGAACAGTCCCTTGTGCATGTTGATGCAGGTGAGGCCCTTCGAAGACTCCTCCAGCTCGTGTGTCATGTAGGCCGAAGTCAGGTCGAGCTTGGTAAACGTCTTGCCTCCTGCCAGCGTCGCAAATAGGTCGTCTGCCTTAGGTAGCGGGTATTGGTCCTGTAGCGAGAAACGATTAATAGTTACTTTATAATCGCCGCAAATCCTGACCGTGCCATCACTTTTGAGTACTGGAACAATCAGGCTGGCCCACTCACTGAATTCCACTGGGGAGATGATGCTCTCGCTTTGCAGCCTGTCCAGCTCGATTTCCACTCTCTCCCTCATCATGTGAGGTACCGCTCGCGCCTTGTGGTGAATGGGTCGTGCCTCTGGGACCAAGTGGATCCGCAACTTCGCCCCGGAAAAGTTTCCAATGCCTGGCTCAAAAAGGGAAGGAAATTTGTTAAGAACTTGGGTACATGAGGCCTCATCAACATGTGATAGTGCTCGGATGTCATCCCAGTTCCAGCGGATTTTGCCCAGCCAGCTCCTTCCAAGCAGTGTGGGGCCATCGCCCGAGACAATCCAGAGTGGTAGTTCGTGCACCGTGCGCTCGTAGGTGATCTTGACCATGGCGATGCCCAGGACAGTGATAAGCTCTTTGGTGTACATTCTCAGTTTCATGTGGATGGGGCTCAGGGGCTGGTCTGAATGTCTTGTTGCACCACAGTCTCTCAAACATCTTTTTACTCATGATGGATTGGCTAGCACCAGTGTCCAGTTCTATGTCTACGGGTATGCCATTCAATTTTACATTTAGCATTATAGGTGGACACTTCGTCAAAAATGTGTGCACCCCGTGTACTTCAGCATCTGCCTCCTCTCTCCGAGGCTCGAAATTGCTTTGATGCACCATAGACCAATCTTCCTCTGCCACGTGGTGGTTAGCAGGTTTTGCAGAGCTTGCAGCTCGTTTGCAAGCTCGTTGGAGGTGCCCCATTATTCCACAGCTCTTGCAAACATACCCTTTGAAGCGGCATGAATAGGCTGAATGGAAGCCTCCACAATGCCAACAAGGTGTGAATTGCCTTGCATTCATCCCTTGTTGCGGACTCTGAGTCATCTGGGTCACCTGAGGCCTGCTGGCAGTTGCAGACTCATGGGTTCTGCCCTGTACATTTCTGCTCGCAAACACAGTTCCAGTTAATTTATGAACATTGCTAGCACTTGTGTGCTGAGAGATTTGTTTGGTGTTATCACTGGTGGACATAAACGCCTGCGCTATCGCAATGGCCTTACTGAGGGCCGGTGTCTCTACAGTCAAAAGTTTTCGTAGGATGGTCTCTTGGCCAATGCTCAGCACAAAAAAGTCTCTGAGCATTTGCTCCAGGTAGCCATCAAACTCACATTGTCCTGCAAGTCACCTTAGCTCAGCGACGTAGCTCGCCACTTCCTGACCTTCAGATCGCTGGCACGTGTAGAACCCATACCTCGCCATCAGCACGCTCTCCCTCGGGTTAAGATGCTCCCGAACCAGTGTACACAGCTCCTCATACGACTTATCTGTGGGTTTCACCAGAGCCAGAAGATTCTTCGAGGCTGTAGGTCGGTGCCCCGCAGACTGTGAGGAGGACCGCTCTCCTTTTTGCAGTTCTTCCTTCTCCGTCCAGCTCGTTGGCTACAAAGTACTGGTCTAGCTGTTCGACATAGGCTTCCCAGTCCTCACCCTCCGAGAACTTCTCCAGAATGCCCAGTTTGCTGCATCTTTGTGTTGGATTCGTATACTCGTCGCCAGTTATTGTGTTCCTAACACAGATGAGGCTGCACACAGGGAGGTTAACGTAACAGTGACCTCAGTCTTTAATAAGACACTCCAGAGTGAGGAACAGGCCTTAGGAGCCGGCTTATTTCCAGTGCTCCCAAGGGATGCTGGGAAATCGTGGGACTTCAGGGGATGAGCTCCCTGGTGACGGAACATGGGAGTGCATGCTTTACAGACACACAACAGTTGTTGTCTTGTAGCTTGATGAATCATGAAGATATAAAGTTTCATTAAAATTAAGAAATCATTTTTGAGAGCTTAAACACATTCAAGAAAACTTTACAAACATAATTGTGTAGCTTTATACAGTTAATTGTGATACTGGCTATGTTATGCAGCAGAGAGAAATGGTGGTATAGGTTTCCTCCAGTATTCATTGATGCTTAACTGGGGATTTTGTGATATGTGCTAATTGCCATTAGAGGCAGTCCCTCGAAATCGAGGAAGACTTGCTTCCACTCTAAAAATGAGTTCTCAGATAACTGTACAATCCAATATGGGAATTACAGTCTCTGTCACAGGTGAAACAGACAGTCGTTGAAGAAAAGGGTGGGTGAGGAGTCTCGTTTGCCGCATGCTCCTTCCGCTGCCTGCGCTTGCTTTCTGCGTGCTCTCGGCGAGGAGACTAGAGGTGCTCAGCGCCCTCCCAGATGCTCTTCCTCCACTTCGGGCGGTCTTTGGCCAGGGATTCCCAGGTGTTGGTGGGGATGTTGCACTTTATCGAGGAGACTTTGAGGGTGTCCTTGAAACATTTCCTCTGCCCACCTGGGGCTCGCTTGTCGTGTAGGAGTTCCGAGTAGAGCGCTTGCTTTGGAAGTCTTGTGTCGGGCATGCGGACAATGTGACCCGCCTAACGGAGCTGGTTGAGTGTGGTCAGTGCTTCGATGCTGGCCTGATCGAGAACACTGATGTTGGTGCGCCTATCCTCCTAGGGGCTCTGTAGGTCCTGCGGAGACATCGTTGGTGGTAATTCTCCAGCGATTTGAGGTGTCTACTGTATATGGTCCACGTCTCTGAGCCATACAGGAGGGCGGTTATCACTACAGCCCTGTAGACCATGAGCCTGGTGCCAGATATGAGGGCCTGGTCTTCGAACACTCTCTTCCGAAGGCGACCGAAGGCTGTGCTGGCGCACTGGAGTCGGTGTTGACCTCATCGTCGATGTCTGCCCTTGCTGATAGTAGGCTCCCGAGGTAATTGTATGCTGTATTCAACCACAGACTATAATGGTGAGGCATTATGAAACATTTTGGCTCAAAAATAAAATATAAACATGAAGGCTCATCCTTTGTCCAAGCTACTTATTCTCCATTTAAACATACCACATTCACACTTGTCTGATTGATTTTATTTTCAATAGCATGTTATTACTTGTGTATATACTGTTTTATTCAATTATGTGAACTGATTGTGTTCAATTTATTTTCACACCAATGGTAACAGAATGTGAGAATCATCCATCAGCTTCACTCACATTTCTAAACAGCTTATTAAAATTACCAATGCAGCATGATTACACATGTAGAATATTTGTGAATTTTCTCAAAGGAAAAATATTCACAGAATGGTATACCAGACTGCAATACTTTAACTGTGGGATTTGAACAACTTTACATCTGTTGAGGTTTCGACATTCCAACAATAGTTATAATCCATTCGTGTACGTTCATAAAAATATAACATATGGTGAAACAGAAATAAAATTTTTATATCTGATTAATGCACTATAAAAATACGTTTTTCAGAACTTTCTGGAGCAAATTCTAAATCACTGGATCATGCTGATTATTTTCCACTTGTGAAACAGCGTTTCTGGAAGTACAAATGATCTTAACAGCGGGATTTCAGCCATGTTAACAATCATAAAAAACAGTTGTCGTTCAGCGTATGAATAAAGCAGCACTGTTTTCTAAGGTTTGCTTCATTTACAGCATGCTTATTTTGCTGATCTTAAAATTAATCAAAATCTATTCATTAATCCCCAAATTCTTGTAAATTACTGTGTATTGTGTTCATAATTGCACATTGCAACCATCTCATAAATGCTATTCTTTTGAGGTTCTGTACACTTTTCTCAATATAACTATTGTGGCTTGCCTTCCTACCTTTTCTCTCGCTTTCTGTTCTGTCCCTCTCTTTCTTGTCCTTTTCTTTTCTTCCATCTTTGTTCCCTTTTCTCGTTCCCTCCTGCCCTTCCTTCTCTCACTCTCTCTCTTCCTCTCATCTCACTTCTGTTTCTCTTACCCCCTTATGTTTGTTTCTTTCTTTTTCTTTTTTGCTTTTGGTTTTCTCTAGTCCTTTCCTTTTCAGCGGGCCTGCTGACCTAGATGCTGACGATGTTGATGATGGCATCTGGAACAGGGCGATGGGGTCACAAGGAAAACAAGAGAAGTGGAAGAGATCTGGCCTGGGCCACTACAGCAGCATGGGCCTACGGCCTTGACTGTGCACTTGGAAATGGGGGATTTTTTTTTAAAAAGAATCAACCACCTGAAGGAAGGCACTTGCTCTGGTGCACACAAGCTGTTGTCAATCAAAAAGACTTTGAGACAGTCCTCCTAATCTTTCTCTTCCTGGCTTAGTGTCCTTACACTTATCTCCTCTGCATCGTGGGGCATTTCATTATTTTAAAGCCACTGTACAAATTCACGTTATTGTTGCCGAGTACTCAAATTTTCAATATAAATGGCTAGTTATTTTATTGCAACAGTCCTCCATTTGCTACATGGCAAGATAACTTGGACAGTTCTTGGAATTTTCAATTTCATTATATACTCGATCAATGTTTGCAATATTTATCACAGATGTGTGGTTACTTAACTATGAAAAATATATTTTCTATATTTTTATAATATGGCTATAAGAAAACTGTCATGTCAGAATTTCATGCTAATGTTATGGACATGAAAGACAAATTAAACAAATAATGATGAATGTAAAAATGTGATAAAGAACCTATCGTATGGGTTTGGTATCATATGAATATGGTTATTTTCACAAATAAACAGAGCTAAATTGACTGTTAACTGCACTGCACCTCTAATGATTAATCATCTCACTTCATTTCTGAAAATAGTTGCATTTTTTTCGTACCCCACCCAGCCTGTTTTACTTGGTGGGCCAGAATTTGCTGGCAAAATAACGGCGGGTTAAAGGTGTTCGCCGTTATTAGGTGTATAAAAAATCCAGCAATTTGTGGCGAGAAAGAGACAGGTCACAAGTTGTCAATCACCACAAATTTCGATTGGGCCACTCCAAAGTTAGCCTTGCAAAAAACAGATCTCGCCGTTAACCTACCCATGAGTTTCAAGAAATTGCTGGATTTGCTCCATAGATATGAATTAAACTCACTGCAGGAAGTATTTCATGACATAACGACCCTTTTAATGGGGAGATTTATATTCCTGCAATGCCACTCAATCCCGGAAGCCCAGAATGGGTACATTAGAAACTACGGCATCTCATTTCTGCAGGTAATAAATTGTTCCTAGAGGTTTTTGAAATTTTAAATTAAAAAAAATTCTTACTTTTCCTGTCTCTTTTCTCAAATACAGTCTTTCTTTCCCTCTCTTTATTTCTCTTTCTGTATCTAATTTGACTCTAATTCACTATTTCCTTCTGTGTTTCATTTCCTATCCTTAAATTTCATTGGTTAAAGAGATAGACTATTGACCCCATCGTTAGCCAAGGTCCCAGCTGCCCAGTTATCAACTCACAGTTCCAGCAATTTTGGTGTAAAATTAATTGAAAAAAAGTTGAGGGAAAAAAATCTAACTTGTGGCATTCACTTCAAAATGCCCAGCTTCAGCAAATTCTGGGCCAATATTATCTTACTCAGAATGTTGAGAAGAACTTTTAGAAGAGATAATCTGCTTTTCCCAATATGTCTCTGCATGTAATATCTGTACTTTCAATCTGCAGAATGAAAACCAAGGTATATAATAATATGATTCACTCATACAAGGGACTGTACCAAGTCTCTCACAACTATCATGCACACACCCGTCTCAATCAATTGCTGCCATGTCCAGGCTGTTCCTCATTGTGTCCTATGAAATCTGAAAGTTTTCTTTGTTCTCTCTTCAAACAAGTTTTCGTGTTCTTCACAAAACAATGGTTTATTGTGATGACATTTCGATGATTGAATCCTTAAAACAGATTTTTCTCTAGCTGGGGGAAGAATAAAATCATTGTTTTGATACCAAAATTGCACCAAGAATCAGGCATGTGTCCTTGGTGGGAGACAACTTGTTGACTGGATTTATTTTTACGTGAGATTTGGATACACTACCCAACAATCTGGCATGAGCAAATGAAACATAAGCAACAGCATGCATGTTGAACTGCTAATTATACGACTGCAGAGGTGTGCATCAATTAGCCCCGTTGGTGCTACCAGATGAAGCTTGCATATTTCATTTTTGTTTTAAAAAAGCATATTCATGTGTTATCAATATTATGAATACTTATTACAGAATGTAATGCTATATCTAAAAAGGCACTTACCTCTTAAGTTCAAGACTGTTTGGTTGATCTCCCTAGGATTAGACTGCATTCTAAAATATATTTTAATGGTAATTTTTACATTAAGTCATGCTTGCATACTAAAAGCTGCCAAACAAATTAATCGCTGCTCGAATGGTCATGCTGTGATCTATCACAGCTATTGGATGTTAAAACATTGCCAATTTTCCAAAAGCAATGTTAAAACAATCATACTGGCAAGTTGTGCACAAAATTATCAGACAACTGGATGCCCAAAGAGCAATTTAATACAAATTATTATTTACTATGTTACAGATATCTTGCATTTCAGTTTACTATATAACCCCCACAGTGCATGATTTAATATGATCAGACATCTATGTCGCAAAATTGTGGAAGTCTGGTCCCAAATAAAACTTTTGAGACAGGGATATTCAATCATTCGGTGATTAATAACGTTTTAACATTTTTTAAAGCTCATCTCTGTGCACCCTTCTATATTGTAATATTAATGTTGCCCTATGTTTGTCAATTTTATAAGTGTTCCTTTCAAAATAAATATTTTAATGTTTCCTAACCCTGTGACTAGACCGTTTATAAAATCACTTATGCAGCTAATGATCATCTATCACCCCTGTGCTCATTGACCAACATTGGCTTCCGGTTAAGCAAAGTCTTGATTTAAAAATTCTCATCTTTCTTTTCAAATTCCTCCATGGCCTCGCCCCTCCCTATCTCTGTAATCTCCTCCAGCCCTACAATCCTCCGATATATATGTGCACCTCCAACCCTGGCCTCTTGAACATCCCCGATTTTAATCGTCCCACCATTGGCGGGGCGAGCCTTAAGTTCTAGAAATCCCTTCCTAAACATCTTCGCCTCTCTACCTCCTTTAAGACACTCCTTAAAACCTACCTCTTCTGCCCTAATAACTCGTTATGTGGTTCAGTGTCAAATTTTGGTTAATAACACTCCTGTGAAGCACCTTAGGATGTTTTTATATACGTTAAAGGCGGTATATAAACACAAGTTATTGTTGTTGTTGTTGATACTACTTGAGGAAATTTAAGATTTCTATATTGGAGATTTAATCTATAGTGATATACACTTGCAAAATTGTGACTTATGTGTTGTAAAATCACTTTTGTCAGCACATATTCTAATCCAGCTTCATGACATGAAAGTATGTCATCTTACATTGGTCTCAACTGGCATGACACACTGTTAACTGCTCTATCGACCCTGAATCAGCATAGCCCCTCCATACAGGAGGGGCAGGATAGCATCCCTAGCTACTAGATTCTATTCTACATAAGCACATAATAGGAGCAGGAGTAGGGCATCTGGCCCCTCGAGCCTGCTCCGCCATTCAATAAGATCATGGCTGATCTGATCTTGGCCTCAACGTCACTTCCCTGCTCTCTCCCCATAATCCTTGACTCCCTTATCGATCAAAAATCTGCCTATCTCCACCTTAAATATATTCAATGACCCAGCTTCTACAGTTCTCTGCGGTAGAGAATTCCAAAGATTCATGACCCTCAGAGAAAAAATTCTCCCTCATTTTCATTTTAAACGGGCAACCCCTTAATCTGAAACTGTGCCACCGAGTTCTAGATACCTTCACGAGGGGAAACATCCTCTCTGCAGCTACCCTGTCAAGCCCCCTCAGAATCTTCTCCGTTTCAATAAGATCACCTCTCAGTCTTCTAAACTCCAATGAGTATAGGCCCAACCTGTCTTCATATGACAACCCCTTCATCTCAGGAATCAACCTCGTGAACCTTCTCTGAACTGCCTCCAATGTAAGTATATCCCTCCCTAAATAAGGAGACCAAAATTGTACGCAGTACTCCAGGTGTGGTCTCACCAATGCCCAGTACAGTTGTAGCAGGACGTCCCTACTTTTATACTCCATCCCCCTTGCAATAAAGGCCAACATTCCATTTGCCTTCCTAATTACTTGCTGCACCTGCATGCTAACTTTTTGTTAAGGGGCACGTCAGTTCCTCGTTAGTATAGTGGTGAGTATCACCGCCTGTCACGCGGGAGACCTGGGTTCAATTCCCCGACGGGGAGGCAGTTGTTTCAAATTGGAGAATTTCCAAAAAGAGTTTCATATACAAGGGCCACCAAATCCCTCTGTATTGCAGCATTTTGTAATCCCTCCCCATTTAAATAATAATTTGCTTTTTTATTTTTCCTACCAAAGTGGATAACCTCACATTTTCCCACATTATACTCCAGCTGCCAAATTTTTGCCCACTCATTTTGCCTAAATATGTCCTCAATTTTGGCCCAGCCTGTTTTTCGGCGCACTTTTCTCCATTCCAAGGTGCACCAAAAAATTTTGTTGCCACTTTGGCCGCTGTCTGGCCTCTTTCCCATAGTCCTGCAGCGTGGCCAGTCGATTCAGGGGTGGAGCCTGCGTTCTGCCCCGAAAACTGCCGGGACGTCTGCACATGTGCAGTGGAGTCCGCTGGTGATGTCCGTGCATACGCAGTACCTCCTCGCCCCCAGCCTCTCCGATTTCTTGCTGCAGCCTCTCTGTTGATTTGCTTGCTGCAGCTGCTCTGTGGGCCCCGATGCCGGCCAGTTGAATCGCTCCCGCCCCTAGCCCAGGCCGAGTGGCCTCCTGGTGCGATTTCTAAGAGATCGATTGCACCGGGAGGCCACTCGGCCAGGGCTAGGGACGGGTGGGCAGGAGAACCGATAGTGCTCCTGCCTGCCGATGATTTCTATCAGTTCTCCTGCCCGCCCGTCCCTAGCCCTGGCCGAGTGGTCTCCTGTCTTCCTGGGCCAAGCTTGAAGATGAATGTAGGACTTATTTCAATTTTTTATTTCTTATTGAATTCTTATTACTTTTTGTTTGCAAGGTTTTGGTGGTTTATAAGGCTTGGCGGTTTAGGTGTAGGCAGATCCTCTCCGCTTCTCGCCCCTATCCCAGGCCGAATGGCCTCCGATGTATTTACCTGCGCCGATTTCTTTAACTATCCGCAAGGGTTCTCTGAAGTGGCCACAATCGCTGGCCTAAGTGGAGTTGCAGTAACTATTAGCTGGCCAAAGTTGCCTAAATGGGCAGAACTGGCGTAGGTGGCTGGTAACGCCACCTTTTGAGAAAAAAAAAACTAACCTAAAAAATCGTAACTAACTCAGTTACACTGGTAAAAATTGATTGGGGAAAATAGGGATTTTTAAGTTACGCCAGAAAAACCAAGTTACTCCAAAAAAAAAAACCGGAGCAATTCCTGGCCAAAATTGAGCCCATATTCCTTTGCAAATTCTTTGCGTCCTCCTCACAACTTGCTTTCCCACCTATCTTTGTATCATCAGCAAATCTGGCTACATTATACTCGGTCCCTTCATCCAAGTCATTAATATAGATTGTAAATAGTTGAGGCCCCACTGATCCCTGTGGCACCCCACTAGTTACAGTTTGCAAACCTGAAAATGACCCATTTATCACGACTCTCTGTTTTCTGTTAGTTAGACAATCTTCTATTATGCTAATATATTACCCCCAAACCAGTGAGCTCTTATCTTGTGCAGTAACCTTTTATATGGCACCTTATTGAATGCCTTTTGGAAAGCCAAATACACAGCATCTACTGGTTCTCCTTTATCCACCCTGCTTATTACATCCTAAAAGAACTCCAGCAAATTTGTCAAACATGATTTCCCTTTCATAAAACTATGCTGGCTCTGCTTGACTGCATTATGATTTTCTAAATGTCCTGCTACTATTCCCTTAATAATGGACTTCAGCACTTTCCCAATGACTAATGTTAGGCTAACTGGTCTACAATTTCCTGCATTCTGTCTCCCTCCTTTTTTGAATGAGGGCGTTACATTTGTGGTTTTGCAATCCGCTGGAACCTCTCCAGAATCAAGGGAATTTTGGTAGATTACAATCAATACATCCACTATCTCTGCAGTCACTTCTTTTAAGACCATAAGATCAGGTCTGGGGGACTTGTCCACCTTTAGTCCCATTAGTTTGCCTAGTACTTTATCTCTAGTGATAGTGATTGGTTTAAGTTCCCCCCAACCCCCAATAGCCCCTTGATTATCAATTATTGGGATGCTTTTAGTGTATTCTACCATGGAGACCCGACACAAAATTTGTTCAAAGTCTCTACCATTTCCCTGTTTCCCATTATTAATTCCCTAGTCTTATCCTCTAAGGGACCAATGTTTACTTTAGCTACTCTCTTCCTTTTTATATACCTATAGAAGCTCTTACTGTCTGTTTTTATATTTCTTGTTAGATTACTCTCATAAGCTTTCTCCTCTCTCTATCATTTTTTAGTCGTCCTTTGCTGATTTCTAAAAATTTCCCAATCCTCTCGCCTTCCACTATCCTTTGCAACATTGTATGCCTGTTTTCAATTTGATACCATCCTTTACTTCCTTAGTTAGCTACGGATGATATATCCTTCTCTTAAGAGTCTTTCTTTCTCACTGGAATATATCTTTGCTGAGAGTTATGAAATATCTCCTTAAATGTCTGCTACTGGATTCTAATTTGCATTGGATTCTAATCTCCAATTGAGCTGGTAAACAGGCCATGTTTCCTCCATGATTTTTGATGTCTATCCTAATTCTTTTATTGGGCAACAGGATTCCCAAGGGACTACCTTAGATTAAAATATATCTGAGTTTCTCTTGCATGTAGGTTTGATACCGTAAGCAATGTTCCTGACAGATGCTGGTAAGTAGTTTGAGGTACCACACCACAGAGGGACAAGTTCATGGTTTCTAAAATGTCCTGTGATTCATAGTTAACTGACTACAAGAAAGAAAATTGAATCCTGTATTAGATGCCAATAACGTAGAATTAAATGAGTCTTTCATTATTAACTTAAGAAATTTGGTGAGCTTTTCAGCTCTGACAGCAGCCAAACTCAAGTCAGTCAGTGCACACTAGAACCAGTATGATTGCTGTGAACTGGAAAGGATTCAACTCCTTCCAACAGTTACTTATTAACATGTAAATAAACCATTCACCTTGATATCTAGGGTAACGTGCTTCATTTGCATACACATCTTCATCATCTTCTAGTGGTGTGTATCCAGATCCTACAACACAAAATAGAAACTAAGGCCCCAAGTTTCGACATGATTTGCTCCTGATTTTTAGGAGCAACTGGTGTAGAACGGAGTATCTTAGAAATCGGAATTCTCGACATTTAGTTTGCTCCAGTTCTAGTCAGTTAGAACAGTTTCACTTTGGAACAGAATTTTTTTTTAAAAAGGGTGCGCGTCCGGCCACTTACGCCTGTTTTCAAAGTTTCGTCAGTGAAAACTTACTCCAAACTAACTTAGAATGGAATAAGTGAAGATTTGTGTATGCTCGAAAAAACCTTGTCTACACTTTAGAAAATCAGGCGTAGGTTACAAATCAGGCGTAGGGAATGGGGGGGGGGGGGGGGGCGGTTTAAAGGGAAGTTTACGAACATTAAACACTTCAATTTTACAAATAAAGAGCCATCATCAATAATAAATGATAAAAACATCAATAAATCAACCAATAAATCAATCCAAAAAAATTAATAAAACAAAACATTTTCTACTTACCGACTGCAGCACCGGGAGCCCTCCAACAGCGTGCTGGGATGCCCCCCCCAGTGTGTCTCTATCTCTCTGTCTGTCTGTGTGTGTCTCTCATTCTCTGTCTGTCAGTGTCTGTGTTTCTGACAGCGAGGGGAGGGGGGTAGAGGGAGAGAGGGGAGGAGCAGAGGGAGGGAAGGGGGAGGGATGGGGGGAGGGGGAGCAGGCGGAAGAAGGGGGGGAAAGGAGATGGGGGGGGAAGGAGATGGGGGGGAAGGAGATGGGGGGGGAAAGGAGATGGGGGGGGGAAGGAGATGGGGGGGGGGGGAAGGAGATTGGGGGGGGGAAGGAGATGGGGGGGGGAAGGAGATGGGGGGGGAGAAAGAGATGGGAGGGGGGGGAGGCTGAACAGGCCGGACCCGGCGACTTCGGGCAGGGCCCGTCCCCAGCACCAGATTTACAGGTAGGTGGCGTTGGGTCGGGTCGGGTTGGGGGGGTGGTGGGAGGGAGGTCGGTTCGGGTCGGGGAGAGGGAGAGAGAGGGAGGTCAGGTCGGATCCAGTCGGAGGGGGGCGGGGGGAAGCGGGAGTCGGGTCGGTGTCGGGTCCGGTCCGGAGGCGGGGGGCGGGAGGAGCGGGAGTCGGGTCGGGTCTGGACCAGGGGGAGGTGGGGGGGGAAGCGGGAGTCGGGTCGGGGTCGGGTCCGGTCCAGGGGCGGGAATCGGGTCGGTGTCGGGTCCGGTCCGGAGGCGGGGGGCGGAAGGAGCGGGAGTCGGGTCGGGTCCGGACCAGGGGCAGGGGGGGGGGGGGGGGGGGGGGAGAAAGCGGGAGTCGGGTCGGGGTCGGGTCCGGTCCAGGGGCGGGAATCGGGTCGGTGTCGGGTCCGGTCCGGAGGCGGGAAGCGGGAGTCGAGTCGGGTCGGGAGGAAGCAGGAGCTGGCCGTGGGAGGAGCCTTATTCACGCAGCCCCAGTGAGGCCATTCGGCCAGGGCTAGGGGCTGCGTGCTTCGGCCCCTCCCACACAGTTTTTGGCGCCTGGAGTTACTGCACATGTGCGGCCACTGTAGCGCGCATGTGCAGAGGTCCCGGCACTGTTTTCAGCGCAGGGACCTGGCTCCGCCCCCTGCAGCTCGTGCTGCGCCGAGCTGCAAATGACCTGCAGGGAGGTGGAGAATCTGGAAGTTTTTTTTTAGGCGCACTTTGTGGCGCGACAAACGGGCGTCCAGGTCGGGACTGCGCTGTTCTATGCGCGGCTCGAAACTTGGGCCCTAAAACTGGACAAAACAACCTTGGTAGCAATTATATGCATAATTGTAAGCGCAAGTGAAAGAATGAACGTGCATTTATATAGTCCCTTTCCTGTCCTCAGGATATCCCAAATCATTTCATAGCCAATGATTTATTTCTGAAGTATACTATTGTAGACAAACATGATGCAGGAATGAACTAAGCATTCTCTCCCATCTCTGTCGCTTTCTCAGTTAAAACAGCTCAATTTTAGTCACCATGTTGCTATGTTTTAAAGTATAAAAATATAATTAACTATAATCAAAGGGCTATTAAGTTTATTTATGTACTTCAAAGCTGTGATCAGTGATTTTATTAAAATGCAATAAGTGACAACACAGTACTGTTTGAAATACCTGAATTATGTTTAAAATTCAGCAGTCCAAAAATAAATTCTATTACAGCAGCACGTTGAGTTTAAAACATAATGCATAGCTTCAAAATACACTCAAGCATTATTAGTGCCAAAATATATACTGTGGTCAGCTGTTTGTAGGCACCTTCAGTATTAATGCTGTGCAATGTCTGAACTGTGGAGAGTGTTAGCATTGCTTGCTCGTGGAGATTCAGAGAATATTAGCATTGTGTGTTTTCTGAACTCTGGGGATTGCTACCACTGTGTGTTGTCTAAAAGCGTCCGTGTATTGTCTAAGATTTGGGTAAACCCTGGTGAGTGTTAATACTGCATGTTGTTTTAGAGCTGTGTAGTATTAGGGCTATGTGTTATCTGAAAGCTGGGCTGCATTAGCACTAATTGTTGTCTGCATCAATGCTTTTCTGCATTACTATTTCAAACCTGTCAAGCACTGCTGGAAGACAGTGTTGCTGCCTCCAGCTTGACTGCCACTTACTGAATCAAATTACAGATTCCAGGCAGAAAGCTGGTATCAAAATATGTCCCCAAACACTCTATGTTGTCAGTCGTTCTGGGCACGGATGTTGTCTCTATATTAAACCATAAATGTTACCTCAATAAAGCTTTTGAAATTTGTTACCTTGTATTTCAAAATGATTTAAAGAAAAGCTACTGAATAGCAAGTACTAAAATATTAAAAACAAAATCCCATCAGTAAAGCTGGCTGAACAGTACTGTCGCATCCTGGGAAATTTGGTGCGCTGCATGTGCTCAGACTACAGGCAGCTCAGAGTCACAGCTCTGGGCTAAAATATCAAGTCTAAACCAGGCTTTTGGGAGCACCTGAGGCCTTCAAGTAAAAACTTTAATGGAAGGATTCAAAGATAAAAAGACAATACAATGAGAAATGTAATCAAGTTATTATAAAATATGCATATTTTTATTTTGTTAAAACCATCATTTTGGTCATTAGAAATTTCAGTTGCTGAGAAAAGAGAGTTGGGGGAAAAAAACTTCAGAAAGCATTTTGAGCAATCTGTGGGAAACGAGTGACCAGACTGTACAATCTCAGAGAAATATACCCTCACTATAAAATAGTGGCTAGTTTGTGTTGTACAAAGTTAAATATTGAAAATACCTATCACAGTAATATCCACAGGAGAAATAAGTACTAAAGGTACATATAATGAATTTGCAATGAAACACACATTCTATTTAAGATATAATAGATATACCTTGAAATTATACACTTCTCATACCTCAAATAGGACAAAATACAACTAGTAAGTGAAGAGATACAGCAACATTTCAAGCTTTTATGAATCAAAATACTTCTGTGGTGATGTTGAAGTTTTACTTTGTAAATCAATATCGGTTATGGTTTTGATTTATATATGGCAGATCTTTAGGAATTTATAACTGTAAGGGGAACGGTAGCATACTGGTTATGTTATTGGACTAGTAATCCAGAGGCATGAAGTAATAATTCTTGGCAGCTGGGGCATTTAAATTCAGTTAATTTAAAAAAAAAATCTGGAATTAAAAAGATAATCATCAGTAATGGTGACCATGAAACTACCGGATTGTCGTAAAAACTCATCTGGTTCACTAATGTCTTTTAGGGAAGGAAACTTGCCATTCTTACCCAGTCTAGTCTACATGTGACTCCAGACCCACAGCAATGTGGTTGACTCTTAACTGTCCTCTGAAATGGCCTAGCAAGCCACTTAGTTGTGCCAAACCGCTGCAACAAAGTCAGCACTGTGGGATATTACCACAGGGTTGCAGCGGTTCAAGAAGATGGCTCACCATCACCTTCTTAAGGGCAATTAGAGATGGGCAATAAATGCTGGCTTTGCCAGTGAGGCCCACATCTTTTAAAAGAATACATTTGTTAAAATTCGAACAATATATTTCCGAGCAGGAAGAGACAACATAATGGCCTAGATTTTGCTCTCAGTGCTGAAGGAACTGCACTCACTGTTCACCTCGCTGACAACAACCCACAAACATTTTGAGCGCTTGTCAGCGGAGATTTCCAATAATCCGTTGTCTTTTCTAGCGTGGCATCCTCTACAGGGGATCTGTGAAAAGGGCAAGCAACAGCGAAGTATGCTTACTGAGACATGCAGAGTCCCAAGCAGGAAGTATAAAGCATAAAATATAAATTAGAGTTAAATGATGTAGAGAAAGTGAAATAAATAAAGATGGGATTATAGGGAGATAAAATAGGCAAATAGAAAAAGTAAAACAAATATATTTTTTTAAAGATCTGCAGCATTCATTTTCTTCTGAGGGAATGAAACTCCACACTTGTAAAATAAATTTTTTTTAGGGCCAGAGGGGTTCAGCAGTAATTATCACGTTGTTAAAAACTCACTTACTCCTAAATGCACCAGGTCTAACTTTTTCAGCCGTCTTTAGTGCGGAACTAGTAGGTGAGTGCCCCAAATTCACGTTATTAGAGTGATTTCTGTGCCGAGTCAATGAATGTGGACTGCAGCAGCGCACACAGTGGAGCAGCAGGGTATCTCGGAGAGCAATGTCTGTATTTCCGCGTTTAACTGCGCATGTGCGAACCCCAGAAGTTGTGGTCAGATTTACCCTGAAATAACGCCTCGCGCCTCGCCATTATTAGCGCAGCAAAATCAGGGCCAATATAAATTTGTCATTTGCCATATTTCATTTACCTAAATAAATAACATAAGAAATACGAGCTGGAGTAGATCATTTGACGCTTTGAGCCTGCTCCGCATTCAACAAGATCATGGCTGAAGTTCTGCCTCAACTATACCTTCCCACATTATCCTCTTCTCCCTAAATTCCCTTCATTCCCCAAAATTTATCGACCTGTCTTGAATGTACTCAACGACTGAGCATCGACAGCTCTCTGGGGTAGAGAATTCCAAAGATTCACAACCCTTTAAGTAAAGAGCTTTCTCCTCATCTCAGTCACTAATCCCTTCTATTTACATACCTATAGAAATATTTATATCTGTTTTTAGGTCTCCTGCTAATTTACTCTCATTCTCTTTTATCAATTTCTTGATCCTCTTTTGCGGAATTCTAAAATCCTCAGGCTCACTACTCTTTTTGGCAAAATTATAAGCCTGTTCCTTTCATCAAATACTATCTTTAACTTCTCTTATTAACCACTTTTCCCGTGGGATTCTTGTGCCTTAAAGGAATGTAAATTAGTTGTAAATTATGTATTAATTCTTTAAATGCTAGCCATTGCTTGTGTACCATCATACCTTTTAATGTAGTTTCTCAATCTATCTTAGCAAACTCGCCCCTCAGACCTATGTAGTTTCCTTTGTTTAGGTTTAAGACCCAAGTTTGGACTTAACTACATCGCTTTCAAACTCAATATAAAATTCAATATTATTATGGTCACTCTTCCCTAAAGGTCCCTTTACTGCACTGTTATTAATTAGCCCTTTCTCATTACACAATGCTAGATCCAAAATATCCTGTTCCCTAGTTGGTTCCTCAACATACAGATCTAGAAAACTATCTTGTATACATTCCATGAACCCATCCGCCACAGTATTACTGCAAATTTGGCTTGCCCAGTCTATATGTAGATTAAAGACCCCATGATTAACATATTACCCTTGTTACATAGAAATATAGAAAATAGGTGCAGGAGCAGGCCATTCGGCCCTTCAAGCCTGCACCACCATTCAATATGATCATGGCTGATCATGCAACTTCAGTACCCCACTACTACCTTCTCCCCATACCCACTGATCCCTTTAGCCGTAAGGGTCACATCCAATTCCCTTTTGAATATATCTAACGAACTGGACTCAACAACTTTCTGTGCTAGAGAATTCCATAGGTTCACAATTCTCTGGGTGAAAAAGTTTCTTCTCATCTCGGTCCTAGATGGCTTACCTCTTATCCTTAGACTGTGACCCTTGGTTCTGGACTTCCCCAACATCGGGAACATTCTTCCTGCATCTAACCTGCCCAATCCCATCAGAATTTTATATGCTTCTATGAGATCCCCTCTCATTCTTCTAAATTCCAGTGAATATAAGCCGAGTCGATCAAGTCTTTTTTCATATGTCAGTCCTGCCATCCCAGGAATCAGTCTGGTGAACCTTCGCTGCACTCCCTCAATAGCAAAAATGTCCTTCCTCAGATTAGGAGACAAAAACTGCACACAATACTCAAGGTGTGGTCTCACCAAGGCCCTGTGCAACTGATTTCCCTGCTCCTATACTCAAATCCTCTTGCTATGAAGGCCAACATGCCATTTGCTTTCTTTGCCTGCTGTACCTACCTGCATGCCTACTTTCAATGACTGATGTACTATGACATCCAGGTCTTGTTGCACCTTCCCTTTTACTAATCTGTCGCCATTCAGATAATAATCTGCCTTCCTGTTTTTGCCACCAAAGTGGATAACCTACACTTATCCACATTATACTGCATCTGCCATGCATTTGCCCACTCACCTAATCTGTCCAAGTCACCCTGCAGCCTCTTAGCATCCTCCTCACAGCTCACACTGCCACCCAGCTTAATGTCATATGTAAACTTGGAGATATTACATTCAATTTCTTCGTCTAAATCATTTATATTGTAAATAGCTGGGGTCCCAGCACTGAACCTTATGGTACCCCACTTGTCACTGCCTGCCATTCTAAAAAGGACCCGTTTATTCCCACTCTTTGCTTCCTGTCTGCCAACCAGTTCTCTATCCACGTCAATACATTACCCCCAATACCATGTGCCTTAATCTTACACACTAATCTCTTGTGTGGGATCTTTTGAAAGTCCAAATACACCACATCCATTGGTTCTCCCTTGTCCACTCTACTAGTTACATCCTCAAAAAATTCTAGAAGATTTGTCAAGCATGATTTTCCTTTCCTAAATCCATGCTGACTTGGACCGATCCTGTCAGTGCTTTCCAAATGCGCTGCTATTACATCGTTAATAATTGATTCCAGCATTTTCCCCACTACCGATGTCAGGCTAACCGGTCTACAATTCCCTGTTTTCTCTCCCCCCACCCCACCCCCACCTCCTTTTTTAAAAAAAAACTGGGGTTACATTAGCTACCCTCCAATCCATAGGAACTGATCCAGAGTCCATGGAATGTTGGAAAATGATCACCAATGCATCTACTATTTCTAGGGCCACTGCCTAAAATACTCTGGGATGAAGACTATCAGGCCCTGGGGATTTATCTGCCTTCAATCTCATCAATTTCCCTAACACCCTTTCCTGACCAATAAGGATTTCCCTCAGTTCCCCCTTCTCGCTAGACTCTCAGTCCCCTCATATTTTCGGGAGGTTATTCATGTGTTCCTTAGTGAAGACAGAACCAAAGTATTTGTTCAATTGGTCAGCCATTTCCTTGTTCCCCATTATGAATTCATCGGATTCTGACTGCAAGGGACCTACATTAGTCTTCACTAATTTTTTTCTCTTCACATATCTATAGAAGCTTTTGCAGTCAGTTTTTATGTTCCCTGCAAGTTTACTCTCATACTCTATTTTCCCCCTCCTCATTAAACCCTTAGTCCTCCTCTGCTGAATTCTAAATTTCTCCCAGTCCTCAGAGAGAACATGCGTTATCACAAAGGGAAATTCAACTTGACATAAGTAAACCATGCACTGCAATTTCTATAAACATTCAAGATCAACATATGCACAGCAACCCAATATGTAACATTTTATCATTTCTCGTTAATAAATCTATTAATATCAATTTTTGGAGCTTTTGAAAACATCTGGTTGTGAGGCCTTCAGGAAAGTGCGAATAATATAGTTCTGGCATAGATTTGTTCATAATCTGCAGTTTGAAAGTTCTGTGAAAGCAAGGAAGATCTGTGGACAAATATCTTTTTAAAGGAGTCCAACAGAAAACCAGCTGAAATTGTATAAAAATAACAAGTGACTGAAGCCAAATTACTGATTATCTCTTCTGATCCAACAAAGCAACCACATCTGTCTAACTGCTGCTAGTCACTCTCTCCAAGCAAACCATTTTCACGTTGCTCCTGAGCCAAAAACACATTATTATGCTTTCGCATTCAACTTTAGTTTTACTGTAAGATTAGGCATTAAGTGTTCATGTGTCAAAAATCTGACAACTTCTAGGCATCCATACAATTGAAGAACAATGTGCACTGTACTTCCTTGATTAAGGAAGGTTTAAGTAAAAATGAATTCATGATTTGGATCTGAATACAGGCCAGTTAAAGGTGTATTTTATACATTCGGTTTGCTTAGACCAGAATTGACATAGGATCTGTCAACCAGAAGCAAGGACCAATAATTGAAGTCACTTCTAGTATTAGAAATAAGTGGGAAAATATAATTGTTCTTAGCCCAACAATAGATAACCTTTCATTTGACTACTGTTGGTTTGCTCTATATTACTATATGTAATAATATCTGCCGCATTATAGTTAACTATACTAAAATGCCACTTCTGGTTAAAATTGCAACCATTGCTTTTGCTTACTATCTGAAGTGGGGCTGTTAGCAAGCAAGTGTAAGTGCACGGGTGAATCTAAGGATATTTACACAAGTTACATGTTCATGCCAAACCTGCCTCTGAAATGAGGCAGAGACGACCACCTCCAGGGAATTGAAAAGCCTGGAATCATGAGAAACAATCGAATGCTTCAGGATTTTTCTGGATCGATTGGTAAGATGGAAATGAAACTAGTTTGCCTCATCTATAATTATTCTGTGATCAACTTTAGGTAGTACACCATCCAAATAATGAATATTCACCTTAGCCTCAGAACTGAGAATTTGAAACAAGGGCTAGATGATGGAGCAAAGTGCTAACACGGATCGATCTTTACTTGTTTCCAGGTCATCCAATATAATAAAAATGATACATCTGCTGTGCATCTCCTATCCTTTCTACTTCAACTATTACACTCAAATGTTTGTATGCCGCAGGAGCCAGGATGTCTAATCTATGACTGTACCTTTATCCAGCATACTTTGGGAAAATAGCCAAGCTAGGAAAGAAAAGGCTCCTGGATGTTTAAGAGTAAAAAATCGTACAGCAGTTTGAAACTGCCAACCCAACAGCTTACACAAGAAGATAGGGATGTTTGGTCTGTTATCAGTTCAAGGTCTGTTCTCTGTACATATGACTGCTGCCCTTGTGGTTGTAAAGATCTATTGTATTGCTGGGTGAGATCATCATACCTCCAGACCCAGTAAAATGGTACTGAAGTAAGATTGAAAGAGGGGGTGGGAAATTCTGCTAAACATACATTCAAACCAAATACAAGGAAAGCCAAGCACCAGTCAGGCAGCGTTCTCGGGGTGATTCGTGATGCCGGTGCCATTAATACGAGGAAGATGGATTACCTCTGCATCCTAAGCACAGATATTGGGGTTGTACTGTTGTATGTTAAGCATTGTTTGTAATGCTCTTTTATTTGTTTGTAATGACTGGTGATGAACACCAGAGGCAGGTCGGGGACTTAAAAGAACATGGAGGCGTGCCACTACAAGACACAACACGTGCTGCTGCAGGAGGGCGACGGCTGTAAAGAGGGCAACTGCATTTGGCGGCACCCAAATCCAGGTTGCTGATTGGAGCGCGGACAGGTACAGCAGGAGCGGTGAGGTTGGGGTGGAGGAGCTGCGAGGTCGGGGCGAAGGAATGGTGAGGTTGAGGTGAAGGAGCGGCGAGGTCGGGGCGATGGAGTGGCGAGAGTTCATAGAGCGAGGTGATTGGGGCCCAGGAGAGGTGCAAGTTCGGGCCCAGAAGCAGCTCGGGCCAGCCCACACTGCGATGTGTGCGCGTACTAGGTCTGTGCAGCACGTCTTGGTTAATCCTTGCCACTGGACCAAGACCTAGCTCTGTCAAGCCTGTGTGGTGGCTGGTGTGCAAACGTTTTTTAAAAATCCACGCATAGGCATCTTCCACACTTCAAGATGTAGTTCAGGACCTGGAATATTAGGTCCTTCAGTAAAACACCAGTGAACTCATCCCTTTTTGGCATGGAAGCAAGTCATCCTCAATTCGAGGGACTGCCCATGATGATGTTGGTAATAGGTAGTGAAGTAATGTTTTAGTTTATTGTTTATAATTGCTAGCAACATTTACATTTAAGTAGGTTAATAAAACTATTCCTATCGAGTCCAGTGGCCGAACTCTTCTTGTAAATTGATACCAAGAAAGATTAAACTAGTACACTAAACGACTCCCACAATGTCCTAGCCATTATACTTCAACTTTTTGTTTGAAAAAATGAGCTAGGATGTCTGTAATGGATGACTGCCAGTATGAATCGTACTTTTTTTTTTAAAGCCATGTGCCCACCCGTAGACTGAGGAGCACTTGAACTCTGACCAAACCTAGGGTTAGAACCTGCACTTTTCCGGCGTGGGTGCTAAAAAAGGGTTTTCAGATCGCCGGCTTCTCGCCCATTCTCAAAGCACCTAGTTTCCACTTTTGAAAATGGGCGGTAGCGTTAAATTTTTTTGACCTTCTGCCGTCAAGTGTGGCCGTCCTTAGCAACAGCATGGCAGCGCTCGATTCCTGTGATTCTGGAGGTCAAGGGTCATCATGACATGGGCAGAAGAGGAGAAAGAGAGAGAGAGGGAGTTCAGAGGGACTGAAGGCGTGTCTGGGTGTGGTGTGGCTGCTTTGGGAGGAAGGAGGGAGACTTTAGAGCTTCACAGCAAGTAGGCAAACAACAAATACCAGCCACATATTTGACCGAATTTGGCCTGTAATGAAGAGAGAGGAGGAGGCATCACAGCACGCTGTGGAGACTGACGCTGGAGAGAGCAGTGAGGTTGGAGAGGAGCACATTGGAGGGTGCAAAAGAGCCAGGAGGTTCTCGGACGAGGCAAATGCCTCCCTCCTGCAGGAGGTCAAGTTAAGCTGGGGTGATTTGACACAGGAAGGGCGTGGGAAGCCCAGCCCAAAGGCATACCAGAAGATATGGACAGAGATAGCAGAGGTGGTCTCATTGGCGACCAAAGGGGTGCATGAGGGCAACCAATGCCACAAACAACGGAACGGCCTTGTGGGATCCGCAAGAGTATTACGTTGATTTACATGTACTTATGTATTTATATAATTTGATTTGTAACAGTCATGAGTGACTATCATCAGATGTTTTACTCAAAGCCTGTAGTCACGGTAAAGAATAATAATTATCATAATAATCATGATTACATCTGTCGGTTATGTGTTGTATCAGTGTGTGTGACAGTACCTAGCAATGATATCACGCAATGATCTCATGCCATGTCGTCCTGTCATCTTTTACAGTTCATCGACGATGAGGTCCGTGCAGAGGCGAACGGGTGGGGGGGCCACCAGTCCCCAGCGACATCACTGATATGGAGAAACGTGTGCTCGCACTCGTGGGGAAGCACACCCGGACAGCCATGGATGCATCTGCAGACCCTGAAATGATGCCACGTGAGTAAAGCTTACACCATTGCGTGATGTAAAGTCGATACATGCCATACCCACTCATATCCGATCATATATGATAGATGATTTCTAAAATTGTCATATAAATAATGATGGCCTAATGAAAATCATTGCAATGCACAATGTGTTGATGGTCATGAAATGTGATGTCTGCGATGATTTTGAGAGCGGTGGTGCTTTTGTCGTACATATGCTGTGTGTAGCGCTGGACTCACCTTGTCACCCTAGCACCCCCTACTCCTCTAACAACCTCATTTGTGTTTTGCGGCTCAGCCGGCAGCGCATCCCAAGGCAAGGCCACAGAGGCCAGAAGGTGGGGGCGCGGGGCAGGAGTCGGCGGACGATCCTACTCCATCTGGTGCTGAGGAGCTCTGATTCGCACCCGTCAATCCGCTGGGTCTGTTCTGCACGGATGAGAGCGCAGACTTTGAGGAACCTGCATCGCCACGATCCAGAAGCCATTCCACCCCAAGGCCATCTAGTGGTCCTCCGGTCATTCCCGCCTCCACTCTGGAGGTATCGGCCCCAAGCACCTCGCCACAGGGCACCCCATTTGTCCCCAGGACAGCGCCGACCCGCGGAGGCCTCGTGGACGTGGCAGGTCTGTTCTACGAGCGCGACGTGACAGCGGAGAGATGGTACAGTTGTCCAAGAGGACTGTATACATTGGTGGCCAGCTCATCAAAGCATTAGGGGGCATATCGTGATAGCTGGCCACCATCTCCAGCACCATGACTGAGTACATTCCATAGATGGCAGAGTCCCTGGATGCGATAGCCAGGAACACTGCTGGCACAGGCCTCTCAGTGGTTCCCGAGCACGGCACTCGACCCATAGGTTCTGCACCACTGCTGCGAACAACAGATGAGAGCAAGGACCAAGATCCTGCTTCTGTATCAGAGAATGTTGCCCCCCTCGGCACCCCCGCTCCCGTATCCGTGCAACCACCGCATCTGCCTTCATCTCCCCCAATGAGGCACCGCCTGAGGAGCTCTTCGGCCAGGCCGTGGAGCGAGGAGGGGAAGGGGTACAGGTGGGGAGAAGAAGGGGAGGGGGGGGGGGGAAAGGAAAGTGAGGTGCATGTTCGCAGGTGTTGGCGGTGTTATATCTCCATCTGGGTGTGTGCAATTTGTTGCAATGTATGGGGGCTGGGGATCACGCTACCTGCTTTGCCTTTGTATTCTGTGTTGCTGGATATGTTGAACATGTGATTGATGTCAATGGTGGGAAAAAGTGGAGTGTGAGCAGGGATTGGGTGTTATTGCCTGTGATGCTTATGATTTCACACCAATGTTGGTATAAAATTTTTGTTATTGAACATAACCTTGTTGCACATTGTCTCAGATAGCTGCACCATTACACATTGGTGATTCCTTAACATGAAAGGGTTAAATGCAACGTAATGTCAATCAACGTAAACTTTAACTGGCACCAAGTTGATGGGCACCATTGATGTCTGAGCTGCACACACACACAGTTCTTTCAGCCAAATCGTTCAGATTTCAGCTCCTCACATAAGAGTAGGATTTTAAAAATGCCAGCCACACCGCTGGCGTTCGTTCAGAACAGTTCCACTTTTTGTGAACGTTTTTTGGGCGAGCAATATTGTGGGCGGCGTGTGCAAGGTGGTGAAATTGACGCTGGGCAATCTGCTGGGTGTTAGTTTTGGTAAATATGCTCTTCACAACAAAAAAAAGTGGGCGGGCGTTAATATTGAATCTCGGCATTAAATCAATGCGGAAATTAACGCTGGGCGATATTATGGCCGTTGATTTCGCTCATTGATGATTCCACCCAAAAAAAAGTGGGCAGGCGGTAATATTTTTTCCCAGCGTTAAGCACATGGGGAAAGTAACGCTTGGCGATAAGTTTCCTAAAAATGGGCATCAGTTTGCATTTTGTGCCTAAATGAGCGCTATCAGGGCATTATATGTCATTTCAGCGGTAAAATGGGCGTTAAGTAGGCGTTAAGCTTGCAAAAAAAGTGCAGGTTCTAGCCCCTAGTGTTTACTTAACAGTAAATTATTCTTTGCAGCCTTAAAAAGAGATATATTTTTACTAAGCAGCAGAATAATATTGAGAATAACATGATATAATGCTCCTTCTTTCTTTATAAAACAGTGTACCATCTGACTTAACATAAGCAATGCCATGGAGATCCACTCTGCTCTTAAATGTTTGTCAGAGATGGTTTAAAACAAAGGGCCCAATTTTCCAAAATGCCGTTTTTTGGCGTTTTTTTGGCCCCAACTACTCAAAAAAAAACTTGAAAGTTTCCCAGTTTTAATTTTTTTAATTGGCGCCGCGCAGCCTGTCCTTTAGCTTCGGGGATGGTGCCTAATGTCTGCGCCGAAAAAAGGATGTTCCCGCTTCTGCGCATGCGTGAAAAAAAATGATGTTTTTTACGTGACTGCTATGGACGCGCATGCCCAGTACACCGCCTGCATTTGGTCATTTTTAAAGAGCTAGTTGTGTGTGAGAACTGTGAGAGAACTTTAATTCTCAGTGGAAAAAAATCAGAGCTGCAATATGCAGCGTGGCTCAAGGACCAAGAATTTCTCACAGGACGAAGTGGAGGCACTAGTTACTGTAACTGAGACCAGATGGCACGAGCTGGACACCAGCAGAGGTCACATAAAAGTTTCACCAAAAGAAAAGAAACGCTGGAACCAATTTGCAGAAGATTACTGTGCAATGGTGACCACCCCACAGTCCGGAGGCCAGTGCAAAAAGAAGTGGCAGGACCTTGGTCAAGTAGTTAGTGTAAGTAATATTTTCATTTATTCACTGGAATTGCAATTGTAAATGTGACCATCTGTATGTCCCACCAAGCAGAAAGACACCCTCTCTAAAAAGTTATATTTTCATCTTTGCAGAGGAAGGTGGCACATAACAAAAGAGAAAGAACTTGAACAGGAGGAGGCCCGGCAAATCTCACTCACTGACACCCTTGGAAAAGAGGGTCGCTGCTTTGATGGGTCCTGCCTGGAGAAAAACAATCACCACTGCACAAGCTGGGCCCATACTCGAGGGAGAGGGCAAGTCCTACAAATTCCACATTCTGGCTTTGCTAAATGTTAAGTACTGCACGGGCTAGCCATGCTTCAAGTTCATGGGGATGTCTCCGTCAGCTACGCTTCGGTTGATGCAGTGTGTGATCATTCATCGTGGTTCTTCAAATGAGCCTGCTGCCTGCGCTGTGTGAGCCTACTCATGCCACCCTGCCCCCTCCTCTGCTGCTAACCATTTGTCTGTTATATTTTGCAGAACTTGAGGCCAACCCTGATGAAGCTGAAGCCTTGCAGAAGAAGCCTCAGACTCGGACGAGCCTGAAGAGAACATCTTCTAATCCCAACTTCCAGACCAAGAGCATGAGACTGAGAGGGAGGGGGAGGAGAAGCCCCCACTGTTGTACTCATTCTGGAGGTGGGGCTGGTGCTGCCCATTGAGGTGTCAGACCCTTTCCTGAGTGGTACAAATTTAGGGACATTCCATGGTTTCTCAGTCCGAGGCTGCAGGTCGCAGTGGGGTGCAGCGAGCCACACCCAGGGTGAGAAAGGGAAGGAGACTCGATAGTGCTCTCCTGAGGTGCAGGAGCGAACAGATTTGGTTCAGATGATGGCAATGAGTGCAGAGAGCTTTGATCTTACGCGATCACTCTTGGACACCATCAGTGGGATGGGTGATGAGGTATCGGGACTGTCGGGAGAATTAACAACACTCTCATGAGAAATGGACACACTGTCCGGGCACATTAGGGATGGAATGTCGCAGGTAGCTGATACACGGTCAGTGAACATGAGGAGAGGGAATGTCGGAGGTAGTTGAGACTCTGTCGGAGCACAAGGTAGGGAATGTTGGAGGTAGCTGATACACGGTCAGTGAACATGAGGGAGGGAATGTCGGAGGTAGCTGCTGCAATAAGGGAACACACCCCAATCCCGCAGCCATTGACGGAATCAACTGCCTCTCCCACTCCAATCCCCAGACCAGCCTCTGAAGAGGCCCAAGCCGGGCCTTCCACATTACCGTCTGCCCACACCTGCCCCCACATCAAGAAGTGCGCATTACCAGAGATGCTTGATAGACTAAGCTTGGTACTAACCCGAAAAATGCTGCGCCACTGCCTGCGGGCAGGGGTGAAGTCAACAAGACCAAGCGCAGCGTTCCATTATTAACACAACTTTTTGAACTAAAGGCAAATAATTTCCATTATTCGTTCCATTGACACAACACATTACGAAACAGGTTCAAAACAGTAAACATGGTCCATTTGGAATAGTTGCCGCTGAGCCTTCAGGCAGCAAAGCGTTCAAGGATGAGCTGCTGGAGCAAGGCTCGAGTAATCGTTAAAGGGGCACAACGGCCCACCCTCCTCCGCCGTCGTGCTCCGGGTTCAGTTAATTGCATGGCTTCCTCGTCCTCCTCCTAGTCATCTGCGTCTTGCTCCTCATCATCAGCCACTCTCACCTCAGGTGGGTCTTCTACTACCAGCTGCTGCTGCCTCATGATGGCTAAGTTGTGCAGCATGCAGCAGACAACAGTGAACTGACCGACAATCTCAGGTCAGCTTCCGTCCGGGTTATGCGTCGGGGCGTCATGAGCCAGGTGGCCTTTGTTCCCCAGCAACCCTCTCTG
This sequence comes from Pristiophorus japonicus, assembly GCF_044704955.1. NCBI lineage: Eukaryota > Metazoa > Chordata > Chondrichthyes > Pristiophoridae > Pristiophorus > Pristiophorus japonicus. The sequence goes on from NC_091987.1 coordinate 58,145,106, forward strand.
CTCTTCTGGCTGCTGCTGAAACATGGCAGATATAGCGCTCTAGCGCAGGATGAACCCATCATGGGTGCTCTCAGTGTATCTTGCATCAACTCCATGATGCGATGCATGTCGTCACAGACGAGCTGCACATTCACGGAGTGGAAGCCTTTTCTGTTCCTATACATCTTGGAATCCTCCAAAAGATGCTAGCAAGGCGTTGTGGGTATAATCAAAGCAGCCCTGTACCTTTGGGAAGCCAGCAATCCTGAAGAAGCCCACAGCCCTGTCACACATTGCCTGGGTGGTCATGGGGAATTTTATGTAGTCATTCCTCCGGCCATATAGTGCAACAGTCACCTGCCGAATGCAGATATGTGTTGCATCTTCAGAAATGGCCCACACATCCCCAGTTGTGGCCTGGAATGATCCAGATGCATAAAATGAAAGTGCAGCTGTAAACCTTTACTTCTACTGACAAAGCTGTCCTCCTGACGCTTCTAGGTTGTAGGTCTGCTCTTATTAACTCACAGATTTCGGTTACAACTTATTTGCGGAAACGCAGCCTTCTCACACAGTCTGCATCAATCATGTGCAGGTATGAACGCTTGTCTCGATATACCAGATGTGAGTAAGGCCTCCTGCCCATCATCCTACGTGCTCTGAGGTTCCTCAGGCGATGATGTCGAATCAACCTTCTCCTCTGCAGCGCAATCATACAGAAGCCTTGCATGAGGTATGGCATAGTCAATATTGCCCCCATAATTTAATTGCAGCTTTGCAAGAAGCTCAAAACAGGACAAAGCACACACACCTTCTTTCCTCTCTCTCTCTCCCCAAGGTCGACGCCCTAGTATGGACCACACCCTGGTCTGCGCATGCGCATTGAGTTGCTTAGAACGGGAAGCTAGACATTCAATAAAGAAATGAAGTCTAATGCAATTCTTTAATTTTTGATCTTTTTCAAAGTACCACCCTACCACCGAATATCTCACCGGGCTCGAGGGTCGGCCGGCAGAATCGCTCCCTCCCCCGGACACAGGGGCTCGGCGACCACCCCGTGCTTCTTTTGAAGCTGCTGTATAGCCTAATGGTTCTCATTCCTTTAGTTCAGCTTCCACCTGCCCCCATACCCCACACCCCACCCCCCGGGCTTCTTTTGAAGCCAAGCCCCGAGCCCAGGTGAGGGAGCGATTCTGCCGGCCAACGCTCCAACCCTCGAGCACAGCAAGGAGACATTCAGTGATGGCGTAGTACTTTGAAAAAAATCAAAAATTAAAGAATTGCATTAGACTTCCATTTTCTCCCTTTTGACTTTGAAAAAAATTAAGTTTCATGATCGATATTCTTTGCCTTCTTGACTCCCTCCAAAACTTCACCTAAAAACAATGGCGTCTTTCTGCGCCAATATTTTAACGTGCGCTGCTTTTTCTTAAGTGCCCAGAGGGTTTTTTGGGGGGAGTGGTCACATACTCCGTCCTAGTGAAGAGATTGCAAAGTTTCTGTTTAAAGAATAGACTCAGTCGAGAATATTTCGTGGATTTTATGGGGCCACCCTGCGCAAATATGTGAAAAAGCTGGTTTTGTTAAAATTCCAGAGTTAGCTGTCAGTCATCCATTGACAAAAGAGCTGTCGGCCAGGAAGGGGGGCCATTGAAAAGCCACTCTAATATGCAAAAGCACTTCTCACCTCCAGCTCAGAAGGAAAAGCAGAACAATGAACCCACTAGCCTGGCTAGCCAAGGAGGAGCCGGGTGTTTCCCAACACAAAGACTGAGAGAGATGCCCAGATTAAGGGCCATCAGCCCAATCCATATGAGTTGGATGGCCCAGCACTGACTAAGTATCCGTGCTTAGAAACAAAGGGATTTTAAAGATTGGCGGGAAAGATAGGGGTAGCAAGACTCCCATAAAGACAGGGTCTTTTCCACTTTATTTTTAGCTTGGAGCTTGGAGTGAAGCTTGTATACAGAGAGCTCTCTCTCTCTCTCTCTCTCGCTCCACCAAGATCGATGTACCAGAGGAAGAGGCTGCAGGACCACAGAAGAAGCCACCGAGACTGAAGACCAGACAGTGACTTCCCACAGCTGAGCTGAGGTGTGTGTGGTGGTGAGCATGGTCGAGAGTGTCCCAAGCCAGTAACCAGATATCCCAGGCAAGCTGGGTAAGGGCTCAGGGTTTTCTCAGAAGTGAAGCTTTTCAGGGCTATTCTGGGGAGGGTAATTCATTGGTCGGGGTAGAGTTAGAATCCGCCAGGGAATTACTGCATGTTACTAGGTCTCATTTCTGTGCTGTATGTATGTTGTCTGTAACCTGGATTTTATTCTCCACAGAGACAGTGATTTTGTTTAGTAGTGCATGTTTTCGCCAGTGTATGTTAGACCAAATAAATATAAGTACGATTTTTCACCGAAGCATTCCTGTCTGACTCATTTCATTTACACTCTGAATAATAATTCCCGTGTCTAGAACTTTCGTAAGGCGGGGGCGATTCGAACCGTCCGTCTCACAATTGGGCTATGATTAAAACCGCTTACACTAGGAAAAATGTAAGTTGGCCAAACTTGCTTAAATCTGCAAAACTGGCGCAGACATCAGGTTACCCGTGGCACAAAAAAATCCTAACCTAAAAAAATCGTAACTAACTGAGTTACGCTGGACAGAAACTTTGGAGAAACTTGGCTATTTTAATTTACTCCAAAAAAAATGGCGCAGATAACTGGGGAAAATTGAGCTCTATAACTCTGACCCTTTTGCAACTTACAAAGGTGCAGACTTCTTGGAATTAAATAATCATCATCCGAACTTTCCATGAGTAATTTACTATTAATTGGAGTGTAACAATTCGAAAGAAAGACTTGCATTTATATAGCATCTTTCACGACCTCAGAATGTCCCAAAAGCGCTTTACAGCCAGTCGATGAATTGTAGTTACTGTTATAACATAGGAAATAGGGCAGCCAATTTTGCGCACAGCAAAGTCCCACAAACAGCAACGAAATAATGACCAGATAATCTGGATTTTTTTGTATAAGTGATGTTTGTTGAGGGATAAATATTGGCCAGGACATCGGGGAGAGCTCCCCTGCTCTTGTTCGAAATAGTGCCAGATGGCGACTCAGTTTAATGTCTAATCCGAAAGATGACACCGCCAACTCATTACTGCACTGGAGTATGTACTGAAGATTCAGAATTTTAAAAGAAAAATAATAAATCAGCAGAAATAAATCATAATTCACTGTAGCTGTCTGTTTTTTTTAAAACCGTACTGACAGTAAAACCCATGGAGGGACTAAACACACATATAATCATACCACTTCTGCAATTGTTTAACGTATCTGAATACTTTATGGATTATGTCAATATTTGATACCTATTCAGTTGCCAAATTTGGTTGATATAGACTTATAAATGTCGGGGATGAGGGACATGTTCCCCTCATCCATACAGTGATTGCGCCTACAGTAGAGATGTATTAGGTTCTTAAATCCAAATAGAAACAATTGAAAAGGAGTTGAGAAATATAAAAGTTAGCATTCATTTTACAATGTCAGTCTCCGAAGAGACATTTCACCCATTAAGCTTAGTATTCCAAAGCCAAGGTCAGCCACTGCAAGCTGTTGTTCAAATGACTTTTTCTCCAAACTTAATGTATTGATTTCAGCTTAAAAATATTTTCACTGGCAGCTGTTTTTCCCTCTATGGCCAAAACAGTATGAACGTTTGTTTAGTATTAAATTATTTCAGACATCACTGTTAAAATGAGTTCTAACCCTGTTCTCGTGGCAGATGAAATAATCTTCAGGGATTAGTGCATGCAATCCAGGAAAACTCTATCTGACACTGAATGTCAAATTTCATATCGGCAACAACAGGTTCTATTGGTGCAGTCACATTAATCCATCTGTAATCTCATGGTATAGGGACAAGGATGTCCAGAAAATATTCCCCTGGCAGGGTATCTGGTCCTGGAACCTACCACATTCTGAAACTTGGATCTTACAGAGGAAATGTCCTGTGAAATTTCCATTTGGGATTCTTCCATATTAATCAGGATACCAGAATGTCTAAAAGTGGAGACATACAGTTGGACCGCTCTCTTGGCTCCTTTCGGAGAATACACTATAACAACCCACTCATTTGGAAAGGTACACAAGAGTTCCCTCAGATGGAGGCACTGCAGCTATCACACAGAGACTCTATGTCTTCAGGACCCAAGGCCTAAACAAAAATATGGAATAACTTGTATTTATATAGCTCCTTTAACGTAGTAAAACATTCAGAGGGGCTTCATAGGACCGATTATCAAACAAAATTTGATACCAAGCCACACAAGGAGATATTAAAGAAAGGACAGGTGGCCAAAAGCTTGGTCATAGAGGTAAGTTTTAAGGCGCATCTTAAAAGGAGAGCAATACAGAGGTTTAGGGAGCGAATTCCAGAGTTTAGGGCCTAGGCAGCTGAAGACACAGCCACCAATGGTGGAGCGAAGAAAATCAGGGATGCGCAAGAGGCCAGAATTGGGAGAGTGCAGAGATCTCAGAGAGTTGTAGGGCTGGAGGAGGTTACAATGATAGGAAGGGGCAAGGCCATGGAAAGATTTGCAATTAAGAATGAGAATTTTAAAACTGAGGAGTTGCCGGACCGGCAGCCAATGCAGGTCAGCGAGCACAGGGATGATTGGTGAATGGGACTTGGTACAAGATAGGATCCGGGTAGCAGAGTTTTGGATGAGCTCAAGTTTATAGTGGGTGTAAGATGGGAGGCCGGCCATCCGGAGAGAATGGGAATAGTCAAGTCTGGAGGTAACAAAAGCATGGACGAGGGTTCCAGCAGCAGACGAGCTAAGGCAGGGGTAGAAACTGGCAATGTTACGGAGTTGGAAATAGGTGGTCTTGGTGATGAAGAGGATATGGGGTCTAGCTTCTATAGCCACCATCTATTTTTGTGGCACTTTCTGATGGCTATGCGAAAGTGTGCATCTTTTAGATTCATGCCTTATAGCTGTCAGAATAACTGTAGGTAGCATAAATGTGCTGAAATTTCCCTTTCTTTGTGAACTTTATTGATGTTTCTGAGGTCAATGAGAGGCCAGAGGTATACTAATGTTTGGAGGAAGAGAAACTTGGAGATACTTGTTCGGCTCCTGGCTTCATGGCAGTTCTTCGAGAGCTTTGATGAAAAGCTTTACTGTATATATTAATACGTTACATTTTGGAAAGTAACATTACGTTCTAATGGCATACTTGATCTCTACAGAACTGTCTGCATAAATGGGCTAATTATATAAATTTAAGCTTGTTCACCCAGGAACAATAAGCATGGTTTACATGGCAGCTCTCTTCTTTCTGGATCGGGGTGTTCAATGCTGAAATTACAAGCCAGGACTTGAGCACATAATCTATTTGCTGTGCTGAGGGAGCATTGGAGGTGCTGTCTTTCAGATAAAACGTTACATTAAATAAAACAAATGGAAAAATTGGTTGGTAAACAGCAAGGATAAGAATAAACAGGCTGAAGAGTCTTTAAACATATCTTGTGATCATATCTTCAGCTAATTTCAGTGTCGGACTCTGACGCCTATAAAGGTCTTTTTTATAAGGTTAATGGGGCTGAATTTGGTCGCCGCCCATTTCTCGGCGGCACCTACCTTTTTGCCGCTCGCTGCCACCGGGTCCCGTCGGGAACCACTTTCGGCTCCATTGTGTGGGCAGCAGCTTCAGCGGCAGACGCCGGGCGGGAGCAGGAGTAAGCAACCGCCGTCATTAGTGTGTGGCCTCTCCACTCGGGGATCTTCAGAGGGCCTCCAATGCGTATGCGCGAGGCTTCCCGATTTTTTTTTGTAATTTTTGTCTTCCGACGTGTCGTCATTTCGCTGCCATTTGAGGCGGATTGTTGTACTGCACATGCACATAAAGGCTCACCACTTTATTCCACCTGTGAGTGTGAGGGGGGCGGGGGGGGGGAAGGAGAGTTGGAATTTGAGAGGAGGTTGGCGAGGAGAGAGTTGGAGGTTGGCGAGGGGGGCAGTTGGAGAAATTGAGACACACAAACTGTTGAGCAGCCATTCGTTTCATCATTGACGATGAGTGGCCGGAAATCAATGAAGACTGGCAAAACCAGGCCCAGAGCTCCATGGTTTAATGAGGAGGAATTGGAGGAGCTTGTGACGGAGGTGGAGCGCAGGTACAAAGACCTCACCCAGGATGGTCGGGGCAAGCCTCCACCACCCTGAGCCATGAAGAGGAGAGAGGAGGAGGGAGAAGGGCCCGTCTTTGAACCCCTTGAGCTCCAGGAGCAGGAACAGAATGACAGCACCCTCCTGCCCTGTGAGCCAGGTGTCAGCAGAACCTCGGCGTCGGCCTGCGAGTTCCTGACATTTGGAACGCACTCCACACTGGCAAGCTCAACCAAGTGCAGAGGCCATGGCGTGAAGGCAAGCAAGGTACTAGAATCCACCAGGAGCGAGCAACCACCTGAGGATTCACCATGGCTCTCAGCAATTGTGGAGATGGTCCAGCTATCACGGACAAGCACGTAGATAGGTCACGATATGCTCCAGACCATGACTGGGATAGCTGCCATGATGGCCACCTTCACCCAGCAGCACGATGACAAGATGGACCGGCTCATCACAGTGCTGGGGCGCACAACCGAGACCGTTGAGGTCATGAGGCAAGAGATGGCTTCTGGACGCGCAGATCAAGCCCCTGACCCCACACCCTCAATGCAGACAGGTCCGGAGGAGCAGGAAATCCCGGCGCCTTCGGCTGCGCCCCCTGCCTTCTCACCAAGGCGCACACATCTGCAGACCTCCTGCACAACTTCATCAACCAGAGGCAGAGAGGGGCAAGGGAGTGGGATGCTGTGGTGTAGGCGGGGCAAGGAAGAGGAGCTTGGGCATCGCTTCGGGGGTGGGGGGGGGGGTGGAAGAGAGGTGGTGGTGCCGGGTAGAGGGGTGTATGTTGGTGATGTAAATATTTGTAAATGTAATACTGTTATGTAACCTTGGTTATTGTGCACTTGTAAATACACTCACATTGTTGACCCTCTCTTGGTGAGTGTCTGATTTTAACGTCATGTGTGGTGTCTTGTGAGAAACAAACATCTGTCCCTCAGGTCATCTGCTTTATCAGGAATATCTTTCCAGCCACATATGACTGCACTGTATAATGGGTAGGCTCATCAGGCCATCGCAAAACGCTTTATGTGCGGTGAGGGTTATTCGGTGTGTCAGATTAATTACATCTCTCAGAATAGACTTATGTCCTTCACCACAACAAGGCACGCTCAGTACAGGTCTTTTGTGATGAATCAGAACAGATTTTATGAAGTACAGGTGTGACATCCAAAATCCAGAGTTCCGGATTCCGGGCTGATCCATGGCAGAGCCGTCTGGAAATCGGAAAATGTTCCAAAATCCGAGCTCCCCCGCCTCGGCCCGACCACCGCCGGCTTCCGGCCGCCCAACCTTCCCCGGCCTCTGGCCGCCCAGCCTTCCCCGGCCTCTGGCCTGAACCCCCAGCGATCTCCAGCCACCCAACCTCTGGCCGCCTAACCTCCCGCAGCCTCTCCCGACCTCCCCCCGACCTGACCTCCAGCAGCCCGACTGCCCCCGACCTCTGGCGTCCTGACCGCCCACCCCCCACCTCTGGCCGCCCGACCTCCCCCAGCCTCTCCCGACCTCCCCCCGACCCAACCTCCAGCAGCCCGACTGGCCCCGCCCCCCGACCTCTGGCGGCCTGACCGCCACGCCCCCCCCCCCGACCTCTGGCGGCCCGACTGACCCCCTCTCCCCGACCTCCGGTGGCCCAACTGACTCCCCCTCCCCAACCGACTGCCCCCCCGCCTCCCCCACAGACCTCCGGTGGCCCAACCAACACCCCTGCCCCCCACCCCCTCCCCGACCGAGCCCCCCTCCCCTCCCCTACTTACCTCGGCCCAGGCAAAGACGTTCCGGAAATACCTTGAATCCTCAGTTTGGTCTGTAATCGTGCTGCCCCTTAAGTCGGATAACTTTATACCCTTTTCCTCCCTTACAAATGTTGTCAGAGTCTGCAGCTGTCTCAGGCTTACAATAGATCATTCTAATCATGACCCTCTCACCCTCTATCTGATATGTATTGTTTCTCTGAGAACTTCTTGAAGGACTGTGTTACAGAATTAAGTAATCAGCTTGGATGGACAAAATGTGACTTTTCACTTATTCATAATTATTTTGCCTTCGGCATTGGGCTTCTCAATGAAGGTCTTTCAGCAAGGTCAAAGAAAAAAGTTTCCATCAGCCTAGACACATTTCAGTCGCTTTTATCACATCCAAATTAAACATGACCACCAGCAATAAAAAAAGCAACATGCACCTAACTTTTTTCCAGCAGTCCCACTGATGATGATCCAGCACCTGCACCATAGCTGCGATGTGCAGCGTTGCAGCACTCGGAGCCCTTCTCCCTGTCGCCCGACTCACGGCCAGGTCGGATCTGCTTTTTGTGAGCGGTCCTTCTGGCGGGCAGCAGGTCGACGTAGGCCAGCATCCCTCACCAAAATGGTCAATTTGCAGCATCCGGCAAGTTCAGGCGGCCTGACGTCACGCCGGCAGATCCCTCCACGACCAATCTCGCGCCGGGCGGAACCTGGACGGCAGATGAGCGGTTCCACAGGAATCGCCCAGAAAACATACTTTTCCATCGGATCCTCAGCGGCTGCGAGCACAACCTGCACCAAATTCGGCCCCAATATATAATTGTGTTTAGAGAACAACAATGTGCAGAGTTAATGAGACAAATAATCTGCTTCTGTGCTGTTATATTCTATGATATATTCTTATTACCAGCATATTTAACTACATAGTCGCCTCATGGCTCAGCAGGGAGCAGAGACATGTGAAAAAGGAAGATCCCAGAATTTATCCCCATTCTATGGTGAGAGATGTTACCTCAGCCAGACTGGCAGGAGCTTTACAATTGAACTCAGAACCTCAACGTTCCAAGAACTGCAAATCAGAGAGTTCTCGCTCTTGAGCACTAACAAGTGATCCATGTTTTAAATGTGCATGTCTGGACATTGGATAAGGGTAGGATCAGGTTTGACTGTGATGCCAGAAGGGCCACTCTCACTACCATCAAGGCCCATGCATCAATAATGGCCACTTCAATGTGGCACAGAAGGGCAACTAACACCGTGGAACTGGCCCGCAGAAAGGAGTCAATATCTTCAGGAGAGCAAGGGAAAAAATGAGCAAGAATAAAATAGATTTACATACAAATGCCGCATCATTGCACAACTCAGCAGTGTGATACATGGGCTATTATCACACATTTCGCTATGCCATCTTTGAGCCAAGTATTAGGTGGGGATTGACACACTCCGAGTTTCCCTACCTCACTCATCGGAGAAAGAGAGATTTAAAATTTCTCTGGAGTAGCTAATGGTTCTATTATATGAACTCTGACAACTTCAATTAACAATGGAGCATTCAAGTAGAGACAAGAATAAATCCAGGTCAAAACTATATAATAATTTAAAGGTCTACAGCCATTCCAGATAGCGGTTAAAGTTGTCGTAGCAATGATGTGAGGATAAGGATTAAGTCTGCTTCAGGGACTAGGGGTTCAATTTTGGCCAGGAGTTGCTCCGTTTTTTTTGGAGTAACTTGGTTTTTCTGGCGTAACTTAAAAATCCCCATTTTGCACATTCAATTTGCACCAGTGTAAGTTAGTTAGTTACGATTTTTTAAATTGTTTTTTTTCTCAAAAGGGGGCGATACCAGCTACCTACGCCAATTCTGCCCATTTAGGCAACTTTGGCCAGCTAATAGTTACTCCAAATCTACTTAGGCCAGCATATGTGGCCACTTTAGAAAACCCTTGCGGAGAGTTACGAAATCAGTGCAGGTAGGTACATCGGAGGCCATTCGGCCTGGGATAGGGGAGGGAGGCCAACAGAATTGATAGAAATCATCCAGGCAGGAGCACTATCAGTTCTGGCCGAGTGGCCTCCTGGTGCGATTTCTAAGATTAAAGTGATTAAAGCTTCAAAACAACTACCCCTACTCACAACAATATTTGGCCGGCATTGGGTCACACACAGCGGCTGCAGCAAGACACAGAGGCTGGGGCCAAGGAGCTACTGCACATGTGCGGACACACCACTGCACATGTGCAGATGTCCTGGCAGTGTTTTTGGCGTAGGACGCTGGCTCCACCCCTGACTCGACTGGTCATGCTGCGCGATCATAGGGAGGAGGCCGTACAGCGGCTAAAGTGGGAAGGAAATTTTTCGGCGCACTTCTGAACCGAGAAAAACGTCACATCTCCGGTAAGTGCGTCGAAAAACGGGCTGGGCCAAAATTGAGCCCTAGGCTAATACATTGGAAACTGACCTAAAATCAGCTGAAGGTGTTTACTTATTCTAACTAAAAATCTATGGCTGATCTTCACTGGTTCACTTCTACCATAGTCTGCGTCCTTATTGGAAAAGACCTAATTGTTTAACTTATCTTCAGTCAAGTTGTCTTCCAACTGAGCAGGATCAACATCTTTCCAATCTGGCACACTGACATAATGTTCAACGCTAAATGTAAAGGCCTACAAATCAGTCCAATTTTGGGGAGCTACTCAGACTACTAAGGTCCCAATATGGTGGCCAGAAAGCGTGCACACATTTCAGGCATTGTGCGCTGTCCGCCATTTTGGGCAAAGACAAACAAGAGGTGTCCTTTACTCATGCATGAAGCAGGCATTAGGCCCTTTGAATATGTAAATGAGGGGCCTGTTTGAGGTCCCCTCTCCAAGTTTGGTGTGCCCTATGGCAGCATGCACCATTGTGAGCTGCACTCAGGTAAACTAGCCCTAGCGATCACCTGGAAAAAAGGCAACGTAATCTGAATGTGTAGCCAGGAGGACCAAAACTACTACTCCTGATGCCACACTAAAAGAACCAGTTCCATCTGCTCCCTCTCCCCTAATTGTGGCCACTCTCAATCCTCGATTTCCACTGCTCCAGACCCAACCCCACCCTGCATCCAAAAATTGACAAAGTTTGTTACTGACTGGGGTTTGAGCAGTAGCTCATAATGATCTTTATATTAATGGAAGAACCCCCACTTATACAAGTCATCTAACTGGGTCTTTTCAGCATAGGAATCAACATGGCAGATTCCCATGGGGTTGCTGTTAACTCCTCTCTGTTACTTTTCGTTTAAGATTATAAATAATTCTCCCCATGGTAATGTCGCCCTTTAACTTCATTGAAAATACAAACAAATTACAGCAGTTAATCATAAGAACATAAGAAATAGGAGCAGGAGCAGGAGCAGGCCATACGGCCCCTTCAGCCTGCTCCGCCATTTAATATGATCATGGCTGATCCAATCATGGACTCAGGTCGACTTCCCTGCCCACTCTCCATAAGCCCTTATTCCCTTATCGTTTAAGAAACTGTCTATTTCTGTCTTAAATTTATTCAATGTCCCAGCTTCCACAGATCTCTGAGGCAGAGAATTCCATAGATACACAACCCTCCGAGAGAAGACATTTTTCATCTCAGTTTTAAATGGGCGGCCCCTTATTCTAAGATTATGCCCTCTAGTTCTAGTCACCCCTATCAGTGGAAACATCCTCTCTGCATCCACTTTGTCAAGCCCCCTCATAATCTTATACATTTCAATAAGATCACCTCTCATTCTTCTGAATTCCAATGAGTAGATGCCCAACCGACTCAACCTTTCCTCATAAGTCAACCCCCTCATTCCTGGAATCAACCTTGCGAACCTTCTCTGAACTGCCTCCAAAGCAAGTATATCCTCTCATAAATATGGAAACCAAAACTGCACGCAGTATTCCAGGTGTGGCCTCACCAATACCCTATACAATTGTAGCAAGACTTCCCTGCTTTTATACTCCATCCCCTTTGCAATAAAGGCCAAGATTCCATTGGCCTTCCTGATCACTTGCTGTACCTGCATACTAACTGTTATGTATGCAACACCTTGTAACCAGCATTCTACCGCAAATAAGCAGGCCTCCCATGCTGTGCCGGAACTCTGGAGTCAGAATAAAGAGACTAAGGTCACACTTGCTCAAGTCTACAGTACTCAGGTCACATTGCTTATTTGAGACATAACACTAACTTTTTGGTTCATGCACAAGTACTCCCAGGTCCCGCTGTACTGCAGCACTTGGAAATCTTTCTCCATTTAAATAATAACTTGCTCTTTGATTTTTTTCTGCCAAAGTGCATGACCTCACATTTTCCAACATTATACTCCATCTGCCAAATTTTTGTCCACTCACTTATCCTGTCTCTGTCCTTTTGCAAATTTTGTGTGTCCTCCTCACACATTGCTTTTCCTCCCATCTTTGTATCGTCGACAAACTTGGCTATGTTACACTCAGTCCCTTCCTCCAAGTCGTTAATATAGATTGTAAATAGTTGGGGTCCCAGCAATGATCCTTGCGGCACCCCACTTGTTACTGATTGCCAACCCGAGAATGAACCATTTATCCCGACTCTCTCTTTTCTGTTCGTTAGCCAATCCTCTATCCATGCTAATATATTACCCCCAACCTCGTGAACTTTTATCGTGTGCAGTAACCTTTTATGTGGCACTTTGTCAAATGCCTTCTGAAAGTCCAAATACATCATGTCTACTGGTTCCCCTTTATCCACCCTATTTGTTACATCCTCAAAGAATTCCAGCAAATTTGTCAAACATGACTTCCTCTCAATAAATCCATGCTGAATCATCACTTAATGAAAAACATGCAGCATAATTCAAAACATGTTAATTGAATACACAAATCAGTCGAACATTGAAGGTACACAATAAGATATAAAAGGTAGTGAAAACCATCAGTAACCATGTTACTGTCCATCCTTCCAGTGGAGGATTGGTATGTATCCACCATTTTCTACCATCTCATCCAAGTAGCCATTCTTCACATACAAGTTTCTTCCATTCAAAATTTAAGAGTGACATGGCATTCTATCAGAGCTGAGCCATATTCTGTCCTCACTCTACACCCAAACACATACACTAGATAGCAATCAGTACTGAGAGCCCTGGAAGATTTTTCTGCTCCCTAGCCCAGCATCACTTAGACCCAAGCAGCATCCAATCAACCCAGCTAAAATCAGGCAACGTCACCAAAATTAGGGATTAAATTTGGGGGCTTCCTTACCTGTAAGGCTCATCACTCACACTGACCAGTGGAATCAACCACTTGATCCATAATTAAATTTTATTTGAAAAATTGCACCTCATGTCTTCTCATAAATTATTTGAATCTGCTTTACAGAATAATTATGTTTTTAATGTTAAAATATTATTGTTTGGCTTTTCTATTGTTATTTCAGAAGTACCACTTGTAAGCAACTGCTGACAAATTAATATTTTAGAGACTAAAAATATTGTGGCTGTATTCAGTTTATATGATTTCAGAAATGTCAAATTTATTTGCATGATTTGAATTGAAGTGCGATGGGAAAGCAACCCACCATGTGCAGCCTTCAGCCGGGTCTCCACCAACGCAAGCCACGAGTCGGGGTGCACGCGAAGAGAGTGCTAGGCCCACACAGCACAGGAATGAAAATCTCTGTGCGCGTGCCCTCAGGAGCGTTCCAATCCCCGTGGACCATGCTGAGCAGTGCTGCCGTGCACTGACCAATCGGAGTACTGCTGTGCTGTTCAGTTCCCGCCCAGCCTCATTGCGTCGTTCGAGGAAAAAAAGTTGTTGAATAGCAAGATCTTGAGTTAGGCTAAATTTTCATAAAAATCACATATCTCGCGATTAATTCATGAAAATTGGCATTACTGAAAGAGCGTGGCGTGTGCTTCAAAGGCTGAAAGCATTATCAGGAGTGAGATGATGCGAGTGGGAACTAACACTCTTTCAGAGGTGAAAGCAGACACTGTGAATGTCGGTAATGTGAATCAAAAATGGTAGAAATACATAACTAATAACCGGGAGTTCACCACAGTGGACCGTTTTAGGAACTCCTTGACGGTTCTCTGCAGCTTCAGAGCACGTGGTCTGAAGTGCTCAGGAAATACTGAGCATGTGCAGCAGGACAGTGAGCATCTTAGAGTATTACTTCATTCATTGAAGACGGCACAGGCAGCTGTTAAAGCTGTGATGGGAATGGTAAACAGCCTGTAGGACAGACAGTGTGCTACAGAGAAGGACTGTGGCTGTCACTCCAGAGACAGGCTTGTGTACCGAGCCCACAGCAGCCTGAGCCCAAATATGACCCACCATCACAGCCCACATCAATATCATTCGCACTGTCACACACCTCAGAGTCTTTCAACAACTGCACATTATTACACAGTCTTAATTTCTGCTTAGAATAATTTTGCGTGTACCTGATACTGAAAAATCACCTGCCTGAAATGCAAGAGGAGTACCCAAATATAGCAACGTGGTGATAACAGATTTTGAATACGTTTTTTGTGAAGCATCATCAGATGCAGTAATATCGTAAAGAGCTATGACCTGTTAGAGATTAAATAAAACCACTAATGAGGTTTATAAACCAACTGTCAATCTATATTGGTCGATGTTTGGGAAAAAATAGCAACTCATGTTTTCTATACCAAATCTCATGATTTTTAAGAATTTATAAGAACATAAGAAGTAGGAGCAGGAGTAGGCTATTTGGCCCCTCAAGCATGCTCCGCTACTCAATATGATCATGGCTGATCTGATCTTGACCTCCCTGCCTACTCCCTATAACCCTCAACTAATTTATCATTCAAAAATCTGTCTATCTACACCGTAAATATATTCAATGACTCAGCTTCCACACCTCTCTGGGATAGAGAATGCCACAGATTCACGACCTTCAGAAGAAATTCCTCCTCATCTCAGTTCTAAATGAACGACCCTTTATTCTGAAACTATGCCCTCTAGTTCGAGATTTCCCCACGAGGAGAAAAAAACCTCTCTGCATCTACCCAGTCAAGCCTCCTCAGAATCTTACATGTTTCAATAAAATCACCTCTCATTCTTCTAAACTCCAATGAGTATAGGCCCAACCTGCTCAACCTTTCTTCGTAAGACAACACCTTCATCTCAGGAATCAACCTAGTGAACCTTCTCTGAACCCTCCTTCCCCCCCACCCCCCCCCCCCCCGCCCCAATGCAAGTATATCCCTCAAATAAGGAGACCAAAACTGTATGCAGTACTCCAGGTGTGGTCTCACCAAGGCCCTGTACAGTTGTAATAGGACTTCCCTGCTTTTATACACTATCCCCCTTGCAATAAAGGCCAACATTCCATTTGCCTTGCTGATTACTTGCTGTACCTGCATGCTAACTTTTTGTGTTTCATCTACAAGGACCCAAGATCCTTCTGTAATGTAGCATTTTGTAATCTCTCCCTATTTAAATAATAATTTGCTTTTCTATTTTTCCTACCAAAGTGGGTAACCTCACATTTTCCCACATTTTACTCCATCTGCCAAATTGTTACCACTTAGCCTATCTATATCCCTTTGCAGATTCTTTGCATCCTCCTCGCAACTTGCTTTCCTACCTATCTTTGTAGCATCAGCAAATTTGGCTACATTACACTCGGTCCCTTCATCCAAGTCATTAATACAGATCAGCACTGATCCCTGTGGCACCCCACTAGTTACAGTTTGCCAACCTGAAAATGACCCATTTATCCCGACTCTCTGTTTTCTGTCAGTTAGGCAATCCTCTATCTATGCTAATATATTACCCCCAACCCTGTGAGCTCTTATCTTGTGCAGTAAACTTTTGTGTGACACCTTACTGAATGCCTTCTAGAAATCCAAATACACGACATCTACTGATTCCCCTTTATCTACCCTGCTCATTACATCTTCAAAGAACTCCAGCAAATTTGTCAAACACGATTTCCCTTTCATAAAACCATCCTGACTCTGCTTGACTATTATGATTATCTAAATGTCCTGCTACTACTTCCTTAAATGATGGACTCCAGCATTTTCCCAATGTTAGATTTTAGGCTAACTGGTCTACAGTTTCCTGCTTTCTGTCTCCCTCCTTTCTTAAATAGGAGCGTTGCATGTGCAGTTTTCCAATCCGCTGGGACCTCTCCAGAATGCAGGGAATTTTGGTAGATTACAACCAATGCAACCACTATCTCTGCAGCCACTTCTTTTAAGACTCTAGAATGCAGGCCATCAGGTCTAGGGGACTTGTCCACCTTTAGTTTGCCTCATACTTTTTCTCTAGTGATAGTGATTGTTTGTTCCTGTTTATTACTTTAATACTGACCCAGCCCCAGCATTTTCAGTTTCTACAATACTGCATATTTACACTGTGCTTGTAAGTGAAGTAGTCGAGTCCATTATAACATTTCCCCCCTCTCTATAGCCCCTTGATTATCTATTATTGGGATGCTTTTTGTGTCTTCTACTGTGAAGATCAATACAAAATAGTTGTTCAAAGTCTCTGCCATTTCCCTGTTCCCATTATTAATTCCCCAGTCTCATCCTCCAAGGACCAACATTTACTTTAGCTACTCTTTTCCTTTTTATATACCTGTAACAGTTCTTACTGTCTGTTTTTATATTTCTTGCTAGTTTACTCTCAATCTATCTCCTCTCTATTAGTTTTTTTAGTCGTCCTTTGCTGGTTTCAAAAAATTTCCCAATCCTCTGGCCTACCACTAATCTTCACAACATTGTATGCCTTTGTTTTCAATTTGATACCATCCTTTATTTCCTTAGTTAGCCACGATGGTTCTTCCTTCTCTTTGAGTCCTTCTTTCTTTCTGGCATATATCTCTGTCTCCTTATTTATATGGCAGTGGGGTTGGCATTACTGATTAACACCTCCTGTATTAATAACTCAATTTACCACTTAACCGGTAAATAAAGTTTCTTATGGTATAAGAGTTAAAAACTATATTAAAAGTTGTTGAGAGTTTGGAACCTTTCTAAAATATCTAAAACTAAAATGAACCCCATGCTGAAGAAACAGACTTTGGCTAAAGAGCTTGGCTCCATAATCAACTATATCACATCTAGCCACTTTGGAACAAATGTCATTAGTTGAGTTCCAATTCTATACATATACACATAAGCACAGCCCATCTTACTACTGCAGTAAAACCAAGAATTTGACTGAGCTCTCCACTCCTTAAGTAGATTGTTTTTCCACAATATGAATCTTAGCACCCCCCTTTACTACTCTTTAGGCATTGTTCTATTACAAATATCCATGCAAGCATGGTGAATGCCAAGTCTAAACTGATAGTTTTAACCTCCAGGTTTTAACTTATTTATGCCAATTCAGTAATTCTTTATTTTGCTCCTGAAGTTATAATGGACTGTTGCCCTGGTTTGCCTGATTGGAAAGATTTACTGCCTACAACACCAGCAGCAACTACTTTGAGTGAGCCGTGGTACTTATCTACTGAAGTGCCTTATCTGTGACTTTTCCAATTATTTTTCTCGCTGATAATCATCATCATAGGCAGACCCTCAGAATCGAGGAAGACTTGCTTCCACTCTTAACATGAGTTCTTAGGTGGCTGTACAGTCCAATAAGAGAACCACAGTTTCTGTCACAGCTGGGACAGATGGTCATTGAGGGAAAGGGAGGGTGGGACTGATTTGCCGCACGCTCTTTCCGCAGTCTGCGCTTGATTTCTGCATGCTCTCGGCGACGAGACTCGAGGAGCTCAGCGTCCTCCCGGATGCACTTCCTTCACTAAGGGCGGTCTTTGGCCAGGGACTCCCAGGTGTCAGTGCGGATGTTGCACTTTATCAGGGAGGCTTTGAGGGTGTCCTTGTAACGTTTCCGCTGCCCATCTTTGGCTCATTTGCCGTGAAGGCGTTCTGAGTAGAGCGCTTGCTTTGGGAGTCTCGTGTCTGGCATGCGAACTATGTGGCCTGCCCAGCAGAGCTGATTAAATGTGGTCAGTGCTTCAATGCTGGGGATGTTGGCCTGGTTGAGGATGCTAACGTTGGTGCATCTGTCCTCTCAGGGGATTTGTAAGATCTTGCGGAGACATCATTGGTGGTATTTCTCCAACGACTTGAGGTGTCTGCTGTACGTGGTCCATGTTTCTGAGCCATACAGGAGGGCGGGTATTACTACAGCCCTGTAGACCATGAGCTTAGTGAGAGTTTTGAGGGCCTGGTCTTCAAACATTCTTTTTCACAGGCGGCCAAAGGCTGCACTGGCACACTGGAGGAAGTGTTGGATCTCGTTGTCAATGCCTGCTCTTGTTGACAGGAGGCCCCTGAGATAAGGAAAGTGGTCCACGTTGTCCAGGGCCGCGCCGTGGATCTTGATGACTGGCATGTTCTACCTCACAGTCGACAAGCTCCCCGCTGGAGTGGAACTAAACTACAGAACCAGTGGGAACCTGTTCAACTTTCGCCGTCTCCAGGCCAGGTCCAAGACCACCCCAACCTTTGTCGAGCTACAGTACGCGGACAATGCCTACGTCTGTGCACACACAGAGGCTGAACTCCAGGACATAGTCGATGTATTTACTGAGGCATACGAACGCATGGGCCTTACACTGAAGACAAAGGTCCTCCACCAGCCTGTTCTCGCCGCACAGCACAGCCCCCCAGTCATCACTGATAATACAACTCCAAGAAATAACATATATATAACCTTTATCTCTGCTGATTGTGGAAACTTGCTGTGCGCAAACTGGCTGCCACGCTTCCTACATTATAACAGTGACTACACTTCAAAATGACTTCATTGGCTGTAAAGCGCTCTGGGATGTCTTGAGGTCATGAAAGGCACTATTTAAATGCAAATCTTTCTTTTCTTTATGGGGTGAAAACAATTTACTTTAGTCGTCTCAAGATCTCATTGTGCAAACTGAAGCATATTTATTTGGACTACTTTACAAATTGAGGAACGTACAATCAATGTTCCCTTTAATGGGAAAGGTCCCACATAGGCATTGTTCACCGGCTTTTACATTGGAAATACTGCACGTGCAGAGAACTTTTAAGGGACCATGTATTGGGCTCAATTTTCCTCAAAGCTGTTTTTTGGCGTACTTGAAGAGTTACACCCGTTTTTTGGGGGCCCCAGTACACCCAAAAAAATTCTTCCAAGTTTCGCCCGTTTGGTTTCTTCATTTTGCTGCTGCCTAGCCTGTTGTTAAGTTTGGCGGGGCGGGGGGTGGATGGAGCCTTGATATGCACCAAAAAGATCAGGTTACCACATTAACCAGAGACACAATGTGGGCTGAAGTTGGAAAGTGAAACATACAGCCAGCTCACAGCAACCTGCACAAGCACATTGAAATACATTGCAGCAACTTACCAAGCATATAAACATTGCAGCAACTTACCTCCATTAAATCATTAAAGTCCCCATCCCCCTCCCATGCTGGTGCCAGTCCCTGCTCCTATCCCAGGCCGAAGGGCCTCCTGGTGTCGGTCCCGATCGCCGCATCTATCCCTGGCCGAATGGCCTCCTCTCGGTCCCAATCCCCACACCTATCACTGGCTGAAAGGCCGCCTGGTCACGGTCCCTGCACCTATCCCAGGCCGAATGGCCTCCTCCCTTCCGGTCCCCGAAAGGCTCTCCCCTCTCCCCTCTCCCCTCTCCCCCCCTCTCCCCCCCCCTCCCCCCTCTTACCTCTCCTGCTGCTGCTGTCCGGGCATCTGCTGCACTTACCTGCCCCGATTTCCTTAACTCACCAGAAGGTTTTTCTACAGAGGCCACATATGCCGGCCTAAGAACAACTGGAGTAACTTTGAGCTGGCCAAACTTGCCTAACTGGCCAGAACTGGCACAGGTGACAGGTTACGCCCCCTTTGACTGAAAAAAGAACAGCCTAAAAAAATCTTTAACACTTGTGCAAACTTGTATTTTTTAAACCTAGGCCAAAAAATGCAGACTGCAGCAAAAAAATGGCACAAATCACTGGGGAAAATTGAGCCCATTAAAAGCAACTGGCTGTGCAGAACAAAGCGCAGCTTACACGTAACATTGCTTACAACAAAGAACCAAGGCCATTAGTTTAAGCCACTACTAAAGGTGAAAACAAATTGTATTTCTCTTGTACCTTTAACATAGAGAACATCCCAAGGTACTTCAGGTAGGCATAAGGAAAAATTAACACTGAGCCAGAAAGGGAACAGTCAGGATAGATGACCAAAAGTGTGGTCGAACATGTGGTTTTTTGAAGTTTTTTTTTGATAGAGAGGGAAGTAGAGGGAGAGATTGTAGCGTGGGAATTCCAGAGAGTAGGATCCAGATAGCTAAAGGAACTGCCATCAATAGTGGATTGAAGGGAGAGGGAAATGCACAAAAGGCCAGGCAGAGAAATGGAGAGTTCAGGGATTATAGAGCCGGAGGAAATCACAGATATCGGGAAGGGTGAAAAAAAATAGGAGAAAACAAGGTAAATCTAGTGCTAATGATTCAATGATGTCAAGCATGGATTTTGAAAGCCTGCATATGAAAAGGAGGAAGGGAAGGTTCAGGGGACAGTAGATGCTCCACTGGTAACTTGCAGCAGTGGAACAGGGACATTCCAAATCACTAATGAAGAATGTTCCCGATGTTGGGTAAGTCCAGAACCAGGAGCCACAATCTAAGGATAAGGGGTAAGCCATTTAGGACCGAGATGAGGAGAAATTTCTTCACTCAGAGTTGTGGGCATGTGGAATTCTCTACCACAGAAAGTTGTTGGGGCCAGTTCGTTAGATATATTCAAAAGGGAGTTAGATATGGCCCTCATAGCTAAAGGGATCAAGGGGTATGGAGAGAAAGTAGAAATAGGGTAATGAGGGACTGATCAACTATGATCATATTGAATGGTGGTGCAGGCTCGAAGGGCCGAATGGCCTACTCCTGCACCTATTTTCTATGTTTCTATGATTACAAATGCTGAATCTGACTTCACCTACATTTATACTAAGAGTGCCTAATGAATGGAAGTTCAGAACTGTGCAGGATTCACAGCACTGCAAACACAACCCATCATTACACAGAGTAACCCGTTCCAGGAGCTGGTGTGGATTTAGCCCTGATCAAAGGTATTGACTCCAAAGTTACACCAACATAAAACCAAAAGCTGAATAGATGTACCAGTGCAATTCCCAATTCAAGGCTATATATTCCAGCAAAGATTACATTCCAAAGTTTCATTGTGTATTCTGTCAAATAAAAATTGTGGTATTACATGGCATATAATAATTCTGATCATTAAAATCTCTTTTATAAAACATTGGATAACATATTCCGTATTCTTACTTCAATCATATCGCCCCTCCAGAAATGCATAGATGATTTATTTTTCTTAAAGTTTAAACATTGGAGGGGAAGAATAAGCTTAAATATATGTGTAAATAAATTTACATCTGAAGCAGTAAATGAAGTGGAGTTGCTCCATTCCAGAGTTCAGTATGTGCAATGGACAGTCTCTAATTATCTTCGACATACACAGTA
Organism: Pristiophorus japonicus; assembly: GCF_044704955.1. NCBI lineage: Eukaryota > Metazoa > Chordata > Chondrichthyes > Pristiophoridae > Pristiophorus > Pristiophorus japonicus. The sequence continues at coordinate 58,166,513 of NC_091987.1, forward strand.
GGTCAGTCACCATCTGAGAGAGAATGATAAATAGTCCAATGAAGAGTTTTCTGAATTCTTGCACTCTTTTTTTTCTATTACTTAATGTTTTAACAAGAGATCATCAAAAACTGAAAATGAACTGCACAAATTCAGTTGAGAAAAGTATGCATCGAATCGTTCAGCAGTAACGACTCCTGTACAGTTCTGATAGCGCTTTATAGAGTTTTTTCTAAGGGTTTTAAACTTACACATTTTGTCTGTCAGAAACGCTGGCAAGACAGTGTATTAAATATTAATTACTGCTGCTCACTATCATTTGCTATTTTTGTAAATCCAGATGGTGATTGTAAAGTTCAACCTCTTGATGGATCTGTGTTAAATATACTCAATCTGTCCCTGCGAAATAGTTTTTTTTTAATTTCCACATGAAAGATAGTCACTTTCACAACAAAAAAATAAAAAATATATCATACAGCTAGCTATGCAGTTTGTGGCATAACTATCTAACAATGACATTTTTGTTCGCCGTCTACATCTTTGAATACAGTTGAACTCAAGGTCACATACCACTACAAATCCTTAGAGTCCATTCCCATGATGCTGATGTGTGAAACTAACGGAATAACAGCAGGTTGTAGGAGAACTGAAGAAAGCAGAAACTGGTGGTCAGGAGGTATAATTGGTAGATGAGTGACCAAGACTGAAGCAAAGAAGAGTTACCTTGTACAGGTAAACATTATCTTACAAGAAAACTGTAATGAAAAGGCCTTATGGGACACACGACTTAAAATAATAGAATGGTAGAAATGAAAGCTGAGGTAGCAGATAGGGGCCCGAAATTTATGATGTCCCGCTGCCGCCCGTTTCTCGCCGGTAATCAGGATGTCCGTGGTTTTTTACCGCCTGCAACCGCTGAGATCCTCCAGCGTGACTTTGATAATGTAGCGGGCGACAGTGGGAGCGGGGTGTAGCGGGTGTCGGCAGACAGTGCAGGCCATTAGATTCAGCAAAGATTGGAGGCCGAGTTCTGCGCATGCGCGATTTTATTTTGACAAATGAGGCAAGATGATAATGCCTGGTGTTAGGAGTCTAAGATACAAGACTGGAGAGATATTTCCACTCATAGGAGAAACGAAAACTAGGGGGCATAGTCTCAGAATAAGGGGCCGCCCTATTAAAAAGTAAGATGAGGAGGAATTTCTTCTCTCAGAGGGTTGTAAATCTGTAGAATTCTCTGCCCCAGAGAGCTGTGGGGGCTGGTTCATTGAATATATTTAAGGCAGAGGTAGACAGATTTTTCAGCGATAAGGGAATAAAGGATTATGGGGAGCGGGCAGGGAAGTGAAGCTGAATCCATGATCAGATCAGCCATGATCTTATTAAAGGGCGGAACAGGCTCGAGGGATCAAATGGTCTACTCCTGCTCCTATTTCTTATATTCTTATGTTCTTATGGGCTTTTCAGCATGTAATGGAGATGTCTGAGAGGTTCTCTTATGGTTGTAAACAAGATAGTAAATAGCATGGACAAAGTTAAATTAAATTATGGGAGTAGGACAAGTGTACTTGCATTCAAACTCATAAAAGATAACCTTAGGACTGATATCAGGAGTGATCAGCAGCTGAGTGGACATCCCAGCAGAGTGATGGAGCTACAAATTCTGGAATAATTTCATCATAGGCAGTCCCTCGAAGTCGAGGATGACTTGCTTTCACTCTAAAAGTGAGTTCTCAGGTGAGTTCAGTGCGGGACCTACGGGACCTACAGACTCTCACAGGTGGGTCAGACAGTGGTTGAAGGAAAGTGGCGGTTGGGGAGCCTGGGTTGCCGTACGCTCCTTCCGCTGTATACTCTTGGTTTCTGCTTGTTCTCGGCGATTGGACTTTAGGTGGTCAGTACCCTCCCGGATGCTCTTTCTCCACTTTGGGCGGTCTTGGGCCATCGGTCAGGATGTTGCACTTTGTCAAGGAGGCTTTGAGGTTGCCCTTGAAGCATTTCCTCTGCCCACCTGGGGCTCACTTGCTGTGTTGAAGCTCCGCGTAGAGCGCTTGATTTGGGAGTCTCGTGTCGGGCTTGCGGACGATGTTGCCTGCCCAACCGAGCTGGTAGTGTGTGGTCAATGCTTCGATGCTGGGGATGTTGGCATGAGTGAGATAACGGACGTTGGTGCATCTCTCCTGCCAATGAATTTGCAGGATCTTGTGGAGACAACGCTGGTGGTACTTCTCCAGTGTTTTAAGGTGTCTGCTGTATATAGTCCACATCTCTGAGCCATATAGGAGGGCGGGTATCACTACTGCCCTGTAGACCATGAGCTTGGTGCCAGATTTGAAGTTCTGGTCTTCAAATACTCTTCCTCAGGAGACTGAAGGCTGCGCTGACACACTGAAGACGGTGTTTGATATCATCGTCTATGTCTGCCTTTGCTGACAGTAGGCTCCCGAGATATGGGAAATGGTCCATGTTGTCCAAGGCCTCATCATAGATTTTGATAATCGGGGGGCTTTACACTGCTCTATGAAATCTCCTCTCATTCTTCTAAATTCCAGTGAATATAAGCCTAGTCGATCCAGTCTTTCATATGTCAGTCCTGCCATCCCAGGAATCAGTCTGGTGAACCTTTGCTGCACTCCCTCAAAAGCAAGAATGTCCTTCCTCAGATTAGGAGACCAAAACTGTACACAATATTAAAGGTGTGGCCTCTCCAAGGCCCTGTACAACTGCAGTAAGACCTCTCTGCTCCTATACTCAAATCCTCCCGCTATGAAGGACAACATGCCATTTGCCTTCTTCACTGCCTGCTGTACCTGCATGCCAACTTTCAATGACTGATGTACCATGTCACCCAGGTCTCGTTGCACCTCCCCTTTTCTCAATCTGTCACCATTCAGATAATATTCTGCCTCATGGATAACCTCACATTTATCTACATTATACTGCATCTGCCATGCTTTTGCCCACTCACCTAACCTGTCCAAGTCACCCTGCAGCCTCTTAGCATCCTCCTCACAGCTCACACTGCCACCCAGCTTGTCATCTGCAAACTTGGAGATATTACATTCAATTCCTTCATCCAAATCATTAATGTATATTGTAAATAGCTGGGGGCCCAGCACTGAACCTTGCGGTAGCCCACTAGTCACTGCCTGCCATTCTGAAAAGGACCTGTTTATCCCGACTCTCTGCCTCCTGTCTGCCAATCAGTTTTCTATCCACGTCAATACATTACCCCCAAAACCATGTGCTTTAATTTTGCACACTAATCTCTTGTGTGGGACCTTGTCAAAAGCCTTTTGAAAGTCCAAATACACCACATCTACTGGTTCTCCCTTATCCACTCTACTAGTTACATCCTCCAAAAATTCTAGAAGATTTGTCAATCATGATTTCCCTTTCATAAATCCATGATGACTTGGACCGATCCTGTCACTGGTTTCCAAATGCGCTGCTATTACGTCTTTAATAATTGATTCCAACATTTTCCCCACTATTGATGTCAGGCTGCGGTCTATAATTCCCTATTTTCTCTCTCCATCCTTTTTTAAAAAGTGGGGTTACATTAGCTACCCTCCAATCCATAGGAACTGATCCAAAGTTTATAGAATGTTGGAAAATGACCACCAATGCATCCACTATTTCTAGGGCAACTTCCTGAAGTACTCTGGGATGCAGATTATCAGGCCCTGGAGATTTATTGGCCTTCAATCCCATCAATTTCCCTAACACAATTTCCTGAATAAGGATTTCCTTCAGTTCCTCCTGCTCGCTTGACCCTCGGTCCCCTAGTATTTCCGGAAGGTTATTTGTGTCTTCCTTCATGAAGACAGAACCAAAGTATTTGTTCAATTCAGCTGCCATTTCTTTGTTCCCCATTATAAATTCACCTGATTCTGACTGTAAGGGACCTCCATTTGTCTTCACTAATCTTTTTCTCTTCACATATCTATAGAAGTTTTTGCAGCTTTTTATGTTTCCTGCAAGCTTACTCTCATCTTCTATTTTTCCCCTCCTAATTAAACCCTTTGTCCTCTTCTGCTGAATTCTAAAGTTCTCCCAGTCCTCAGGTTTGCTGCTTTTTCTGGCCAATTTATATGCCTCTTCCTTGGATTTAACACTATCCTTAATTTCCCTTATTAGCCACGTTCACCGTTTTACTTTTACGCCAGACAGGGATGTACAATTGTTGAAGTTAATCCATGTGATCTTTAAATATCTACCATTGCCTATCCACCATCAATCCTTTAAGTATCATTCGCCAGTCTATTCTAGCCAATTCACGTCTCATACCATTGAAGTTACCTTTCTTTAAGTTCAGGACCCTAGTCTCTGAATTAACTGTGTCACTCTCCATCTTAATGAAGAATTCAACCATATTATGGTCACTCTTCCCCAAGGGGCCTTGCACAACAAGGTTGCCAATTAATCCTCTCTCATTACACAAGACCCAGTCTAGGATGGCCTACTCTCTAGTTGGTTCCTCGACATATTGGTCTAGAAAACCATCCCTTATACACTCCAGGAAATCCTCCTCCACCGCATTGCTACCAGTTTGGTTAGCCCAATCTATATGTAGATTAAAGTCACCCATGATAATTGCTGCATTCTTATTGCACGCACGCATTCCTAATTTCCTGTTTGATGCCATCCCCAACCTCACTATCACTGTTTGGTGGTCTGTACACAACTCCCACGAGCGTTTTCTGCCCTTTGGTGTTCCACAGCTCTACCCATACAGATTCCACATCATCCAACTAATGTCCTTCCTTACTATTGCGTTAATCTCCTCTTTAACCAGCAACGCTACCACACCACCTTTTCATTTCCGTCTATGCTTCCTGAATATTGAATACCCCTGGATGTTGAGTTCCCAGCCTTGGTCACCCTGGAACCATGTCTCCATAATCCCAATTACATCATATCCGTTAACAGCTATCTGCGCAGTTAATTCATCCACCTTATTACGAATGCTCCTCGCATTGAGACACAGAGCCTTCAGGGCTTGTTTTTTTTAAAACTCTTTGTCCTTTTAGAAATATGTTGTAATGTGGCCTTTTTTGATTTTTGCCTTTGATTTCTCTGCCCTCCACCTTTCCTTATCTCCTTTCTACCTTTTGCTTCTTGGATGCCTTCTCCGATGGGCATGCAATATCGACTATCGGCAGCGGTAAATATCTGTGAATTTACCGCCGGAGGGAATGTGGGCGGCAAATGGGCAGCAATTTTTTTTTGATCAAATTCGCATTTCTGGGCCGTAGGTGGGCAGTAATATGATGAATTTCGGGCCCTTAATATGGGAAGACCAGAAAAGAACAGGGAGAATGGGTAGACAGCTGCGGAAGCTGGCAGGTTGCAACAGAGATCTCTTGTGGCCAGCATTGGTTGTGACACCTGAGTGATTTGATGCAGAAGCATCATGTATTACACCGTATCACATTGTGTACGTAGCTTTGTTTTGTTTTAAAATTAAATTCTTCAGGTTACAGCCCAGTTTATTGTTCTAATATTGGGAATGTGAAGAAACCAACACAAATTGTAGTGATGTTACTGAGCTATCGAAAGGACATTGTGGTCTCAGTGCATGTTAGCATGCTTGGTCCCTCCCACAGTAAGTTGCAATGGGAAATTAACAGGGGTCATGACGTGAGCTTAATCACACAAGAGCTGGGGGTGGGGGTGGCAAAGACTGGTAACAATATGACCAAGTGGAAGTTGAGAAACAACGGCAGATGTGAATGTGGAGAGCTGGCAATCACTTGAACAGTGCCTGATGTAGTGTCCCCATCAACAGCTGCACTACCGAAGAACTATTCAAGATAAACGACACTAAATCCTGACTGCAGTTTTGGAGTGAACAAGCTGTGAATGAATGAAGCCCTACAGTAAGCCGATAACATTTACAGTCTATTTCCTACCACTAAATGCAGAAATTGAAATCTACCAAACAAATCTGATCACCTTCTCATTGCTCAATTCATTCAAAAATTACTTTGAACTTTTTTTTAAAAAACAAAATACAAATGCAGATGATCCACAGCAAGCAAATATTTAAATTTTGGATACTGTTCGAAGTCAAACACGTTTTTCCAAATGAAGTGTAGGCTTGCCACAGGAAAATCTAGTCAGTGAAATGAAAATATTGTTTTGCAGCTTTCAAAATAGTCCGATTTGGCTCCAGGGAGGATTATAGTATTTCCAAAAGGATTGGAGAGCTTGGATGAAACATGCAGAAAATACATCTTTGTATTTGACAATAGAACAAAGCATCACACTGATAGCCTGCTCATGCTCTAAACACCCAGTCTGTTCAGATTTTACTGACCTGTGTACTCGTAATCCTGTAAAAGCTTAAATGCAATCCTCTCTCCAGTGTTATCATGAGTATGCAACAAATTGTTGTAAAGATTCAAACTCTCAAATACAACTAGAAACTACTTTATTTCCAAGTTGGGGTCACCCTGGATATTAAAGGAAATGGCAACCAGACTGCACTTTGATATTTTAGGTGTTGAGTTGCAACAAAATGTTTAGTAGCTAATCTATGCCACACTCCTCTCTTCAACAGCTAATTCTTAACATTAGGAGAGAGCAGGTTGGAGCATCTGCTGCCTCTGAACACTAAAAATGATTCAAAAATAAGTTTATAATGTGCTCAGGAGGTCCATTAGGCAGGAGCTTTTCCACCCCAAAAGTAAACGTTATAAAAACCACAGTCCAAAAACATTCGGAACAGTATAAAGTAATGTTGCCATTCATAAAGCATAAAGCACTTTTGTGAAGTACAGGATTTCAGGGAGTATCAAGCTATTGCATCCAGTTGCTATGTAAACATTTAACTGAAAAAGGTGCTACATGTACTCTGTTCCCAACACACAAATACCTTTGCTGGCAAATAAACGTATTTGTCCATTAGGAACCTAAATGTACACATAGGGTCACATAGTGGTGTGTTCCTCATTCTGCTCATGCACCAAACTTCCATGCATCCTTTAGCAGATAGTCCTGAACAGTGAATTGTGCAAAATATGTCTTTGCTCTAAAAGGCCAGCAAGCTTTGGGGAGCCCAAAGGGCACCTTTCACTAAATTGACAGCTTTTAAGCAGCAGTTGATTTTTGTGTCAATATGTTCCCCTTGGGAACAGACTGCAAAATATATAATCCTATGTTATGAAGCTGCTAGGATATACTTAAAAAAACACTCTCTCTCCAGATTTTCTTTGCAAATGTACATTCTAAGGAGAGGTGGGCAATGGTCTCTTCACGACCACAGCCATCACAATGATAGCATTAGCAAAATCCTGCAGATGCTGCAAATCTGAAGCAAAAACTGAAAATGCTGGAAACACTCAGCAAGTCAGGCACAGCATCTGTGGAGCAAAGTGACAAGTTAATGGGGTCAAGTTTCAGCCTGAGTTTCTCCTATTTTTTTGGAGCAACTAGTTTAGAATGGAGTATCTTCGAAATTGCAATTCTCGGCATTTAGTTTGCTCCAGTTCTAGTGAGTTAGAACAGTTTCATTTTAGAACAGTTTATTTTTTCAAAAAGGGGGCGTGTCCAGTCACTTACACCTGTTTTTCAAGTTTAGGCAGTGAAAACTTACTCCAAACTAACTTAGAATAGAGTAAGTGTAGATTATTGTACGCTCAGAAAAACCTTGCCTACACTTTCGAAATCAGGCGTAAGGGAGAGAGATGGGGCGGGGGGGAAGTTTACAAACATGAAACATATCACTTTTACAAATAAAGAGCCATCATCAATAATAAATGATAAATAAATCAGTAAATCAATTGAAAAATAAAAAATGTTAAATAGATTTAAAAATCAACAAATAAAAAATTAAGTTTCTACTCACCGACTGCAGCACAGGGAGCCCTCTGACAGCGTGCGAGGACAGCACCCCCCTCCCCCGCTGGTGTCTCTCTCTCTCTCTCTCTCTCTCTCTCTCAGGGAGAGGGGTGGGGAGGGGAGGGAAGGAGGGAGGGAGATGGGGATGGGGGGGGGAAAGAGGGGATGGGGGGGGAAAGAGGAGAGGGAGGGGGGGAAAGAGCAGAGGGGGGGAAAGATCAGAGGGGGGGAAAGATCAGAGGGGGGGAAAGAAGAGGAGGAGGGGGGGGAAGAGGAGGGGGGGGGGAAGAGGAGGGGGGGGGGAAGAGGAGGGGGGGGGAAGAGGAGGGGGGGGGGAAGAGGAGGGGGGGGGGGAAGAGGAGGGGGGGGGGAAGAGGAGGGGGGGGGGAAGAGGAGGGAGGGGGGGGAAGAGGAGGGGGGGGGAAGAGGAGGGGGGGGGAAGAGGAGGGGGGGGAAGAGGAGGGGGGGGGAAGAGGAGGGGGGGGGAAGAGGAGGGGGGGGGAAGAGGAGGGGGGGGAAGAGGAGGGGGGGAAGAGGAGGGGGGGGAAGAGGAGGGGGGGGGGGAAGAGGAGGGGGGGGGAAGAGGAGGGGGGGGAAGAGGAGGGGGGGGGAAGAGGAGGGGGGGGAAGAGGAGGGGGGGGGGGAAGAGGAGGAGGGGGGAAGAGGAGGGGGGGAAGAGGAGGGGGGAAGAGGAGGGGGGGGAAGAGGAGGGGGGGAAGAGGAGGGGGGGAAGAGGAGGGGGGGGAAGAGGAGGGGGGGAAGAGGAGGGGGGGGAAGAGGAGGGGGGGGAAGAGGAGGGGGGGGAAGAGGAGGGGGGGAAGAGGAGGGGGGGAAGAGGAGGGGGGGGAAGAGGAGGGGGGGGAAGAGGAGGGGGGGAAGAGGAGGGGGGGGAAGAGGAGGGGGGGGAAGAGGAGGGGGGGAAGAGGAGGGGGGGAATCTCTCTATGATCTCTCT